>NC_141025.1:32257500-32447500 GCF_052040795.2 Danio rerio | reverse complement strand
GACTTCCACAGGAAAAGCAAATAATATGGGAGTCAATGGTTACAGGTTTCCAAACTCATGATATATTTTGTGTTTAGAAGAGAAAAAGCCAAACCGGTTTTAGGGAAGTAAGTGAATGATGACAGAATTAGCAATTGTGGGTAAACTATCCCAAACTAAAATAAAAAAGAAAACATAAATTAAAATAATAATGATAGTTCATTAATTTTCCTTCAGCTTAGTCTCGATTTCAGAGGTTACCACAGCGGAATGAACCACCAACTATTGCAGCATACGTTTTACACAGTGAATGCCCTTCCAGTCGCAACCCAGTAATGGGAAACACTCATTCACATTCAAATTAACACATACTTAAACACAACGTCTCATTTTTATTCACCTAGAGTGCATGTCTTTGCACTGTGGGGGAAACCTGAGCGCCTTGAGGAAACCAACATGAACCCAGGGCAAACTCCACACAGAAATACCAACTGGCTTAGCCGAAACTCAAACCAGAGACCTTCTTGCTGTGAGGCGACCACTGCTTATCACTGAGCAGCCAAAATGATAACAAAAATATTTTTAAAACTATATTAACAATGATATATATATATATATATATATATATATATATATATATATATATATATATATATATATATATATATACATATATATATATATATATATATATATACATATATATATATATATATATATACATATATATATATATATATATATACATATATATACATATATATATATACATATATATATATATATATATACATATATATATATATATATATATATATATATATATATATATATATATATATATATATATATATATATATATATATATATATATATATATATATATATATATATATATATAAAAACCTACTCAGCATTCTTGGATACTCAGATGGTCTATCTCACACACTGCAATGGGAGTAAACCCTTTGCCTTAAAAGCGGCAAGCTGACTTTACTTAAAATAGTGAGTAAACCTGTTTAACTTGGTAACTTTTAAGTTTATATAACTTAATTTCTATAGTTATGCACATAGTTCATCTACTTAAAAAATAATAATAATAAGTAAACCTATGGCCTGTTTACTCACTCATTTCAGTAAAGTCAACTAGTCTTTATTTATACTATATCTTTATTTATAAGTATCCTGATAAATGTCTGTGTTAATTTTGCCACTCTTTTATTTCCCTGTATTGCCATCTACCTAAATTTGATATTTTTTAATGCCACCGTTTACAGTCTTACAGAATTTTTGTCGCAAAAAGTACTATTTTAAAGCACAGCTCCGAATTCATTGATTGATTTCTAATTACTTGATTCCCAATTACTAAAACCTACATGACAACATAAAGAAGAAAGCAGAGACACCTGTGATATCTTTATTGTCTTTGATTATGTCTATGTGTACAAAAAGCATGCAAAAAATAGCATCTTTATATGCTTTGGTACATATTTACATCAAAAGAGTTGCATTTAGTGCCTCCTCACGCCATGCTCTTTTTTGTCTATTTTCTTCGATTGGTTTTTAACAGTTACATTCAGATCAGTGCAGCAGAATACAGACGTCTATAAATAACCGGCGATATCAGGCACTCTGACACAAATAACTGGTAATGTTAGCAAGACAGTCATCTACGGCTTCTATTCATGAATCTTCTCTGATATACCTTTAAATCAACATGTGTAAGGAAAGGAACTTTAAAAAGCGGAGATGCTTTGAAAGCAAAAATGTTTTGTAGCTACAAAGTGCCTCAAAATGCCCACACTGTTAACCATTTTTGTAGTTTGCACAGTATTTAACTGTAATAATAACTGTATTTTAATGTAGGACAGTTATGCAGTGTTACTGTAGTTTAAAGTTGCATTGTGAAATTACAGTAGATTTTACAGTAATACTATACTGTGAATACATACAATGTACAGCAAGATAAAAGATGCTGTAAATGTGAATACAGTACTTCTGCTGTAATTGATTTACAGTAAGTTACTGTAGATTCTCCTGGAAAGTGTTAACAGTGCACTTTTTCTCCCTTCTTCAGTCAAAAAAACAACCTTTGGGTAATTAGACCTAATCTATTGCACGTGAGCTGGGAAAGGAAATAAAGCCTTCGCACTTGATCATACAGAGGTATGGAGTATCGGCTGCTGCATATGTTCAGCTTTTACAAAAGTCCTGCAGGAGACAATTTAAAGGGGTTACAGACATTATTTGTTTTGTTTTACACTGATATTAAAAAACAGCAAACCCAGAGAGAGGTTAGAGCAAGTTAAGGGACATGCCGAACGTCAAAACACTAACAAGTGCATAGCAAACATCAAGAACAAACCGACAAGACTGCTGTACATTTGAGACACAATGGACAAATGCGATTGCACATATGAAAGAAGGGGGTCATTTGAAACCATTCAACAGACTTATACACACAAACACACTTTAGAGCTCGTGAACACAGAATGTGCTACTCCACTCAATCTGTATTCCCAGAACAGCAGCGTCCAGACCCTGAGTACCACATACAGAATCACAAACAAGACTCCATTAATGCCTGATAACAAAAAAGAAGAAAAAACAGTATTGTTTGGCACTGAAAATGGGTTTCCTGCATGTGAAATTCAGTTTAGAGAAAACTGTATGTACAAGAAGCAATCTTATAAAGAGTTTGTGCATAAAAGAGGGTCAGAGAGAGAGAGATGGGGAAGAGAGAAAGAACAATGGAAGAATGTGTAGGAGTCAGGAAAACTGGACCACCATCTGCTCAGGATATTAGTGAAAATATAATGAAAGCGACTCACTGCCATTTATCAATCCATCTTCATATGAGTTTTAACGAGTCTGCTAAATGAGTGACATCGGTTAAAGGTTTCCTCAAGCAATCGCTGTTTATATAATCTATTTACTGAGGGATAATTGGCAACTGACCTGATTGAGTCCAGTTTTGTTCTTGTAAAATGAATTAAAGGGACAGTTCACACAATAGTTTGAGACGCTCTGTTCAACAGTAAATGATGGCTACAATGGTTCCCATACACTTTAATTAGACCTATATGAAAATTAGTGTCTTTGACACACTGCTAAATAGGGCTTCATTTTATTTGTTTAAGTTAATGGTGTATAAGTGTTTATAAATTTTTTTAATGCACCTAATAAACACACATTGGCTTAAATGGGTTTACTGTACATAGTGAAACGGTAACACTTTATAATAACTGCATACTATAAATTGTTTATTAAGTATAACCAGGTTGTTAACTTATTATCTGTTAAGCATTAACTTTACATTAATGTTACAAATGCTCTGTTCTTGACTTAAAAGCACATTGATAATGTGCTTAATAATTGTATTTTTATTCTTTATTACTTATTAATTGTACTAAATTCAGTATTGCATTATTTACAAACCATTTGTATTCAATAGTGGCTTTTAGAATTGGTCAGAATGAGTTAGTAAATGAATAATAAACTATACAAACCAACATTTCTTCACCTAGAACTATAAGGTTCTATCTGACATTTTTGTTAAAACTGAGTTATAGACATATTCTTATTAAATGACAACTTATTTACATTATGAGATTTTTTTTTTTTATTAAGTTATTTACATGTTAAGACTTTTTATTTAAAAAACAAATGTTACACACATCCTGTTTGCTATAAAATGCAAAAACTTTAAAGCTCAATATCTCAAAATCTCTCAGAACGCATAGAGGACAAGGTGAGGATTTATCCATTTTATTATTCAGGCATATACTAGTAGTTACTATGTATGTTAATAACCGCTTTATCAACTCAACTTTATGCAGTCAGTGACCTAATCTAAAGTGAGGACTATTTACTGTATGCTTTATAAATCCCTTATAAATAACAATAAAAGGCTCAGTATCAGATGAACAATAAATGTTTGCAATCTTATCTAAAAAAACAAAATTATTGTAAAAAGTAAACACTGCAGAATAACAGGAATGTCAAAATACAATTAGAAATAAATACAATTAAATAAAATTGGATAAAACAACAATATAATAATGTAACAATATATTATGATACAACATTTCAAAGTTTTTTAGCGAAGTTTAAACTGTACCGTAATTTTATTTTACATAAGATAGCAAAGATTTATTTTTCATTTGATACAGTTTCATTTGTATATCGTCAAATGATTAGAAATTAAATAAGTCATTATATATATATTTTTCCTGTTTAGAATATAACTGAGCCTTTAATTGTCATTTATAAGGGATTTGTGAAGAATAAAGAGTCCTAGATTAGGTCGAAAAAACTTGTTGAAGTTGAGTTAATAAAGCATTTATTAACATACAAATTTACAATTAGTATATGCCCGAATGATAAGAATGTTAATTTCAATAGTTAATTAATCATTTACTTATGCATTGTGATAGGACCAACTATTTTTAAATAGCTAGTTTGTAAATAATGCAATACTTAATTAAGTTATAAAAAACATTAACAAAGTATGAAAACACAATGATTAAGCACATTATAAAATTCAAGAATATAGCATTTGTAGCTGTATTTATAAACCTCTTACTAACATCTTTCAGTGTAATTAATACTTAACAGATAATGAATTCACTATTTGCTAATGCTTAATAAATGATTGATAGTGTGTAGTTATTATAAAGTGTTACCATAATTATTTAGGCATACAGTTTAAATGTATTATTTAATTTACTATTAAATGAATATTGACTATTAGTGGTTTAATGCTAAACTTAGTTTAAGTCCATCTTTTATCCTCGTTCTTTAGATAAATGGCTTTAGACTAAACTGTCTGCTAAATGAATGAATATAAATGTAGTCCCTACACAGAGTTATGTCTTCATGCCTCATTTGTAATGTGAATGAACTGTCCTTTTAATACATGAACACTTCTATAAAAATTTAATTTTATGTAAATTATCTGAATTGCATTAACGTTCATTTACAACGGTGGACAATTTAAATTCCCCATATAACTTTAATCCGTTGATCAAAAAAAAAAAAAAACTGAGGATGATGAGTTCCCCTGGCAGACGATCTGATGTAAACAAAGGCGTATTGTTTTAGACAGCGTTAATGCAGGCCGAGCGGATGACACTGAATGGCAGTTCACTTTCGCTCCACAGCTAAACACCGCATTCAGATCCTTTCCTCAATTGGCGTGTCTGTTTTGAGTGAAAGTGACTCCCTCTCTTTCCGCAACAGCGCGCACTCGTTTCGCCTCGGTGGCATGTTTGCGTGTGCGTTCGCGGGCCTGTTTAGCACTGCTGACTGACAAATAGGCCTTTTGGAATGTGAAAACTCGGTAAACAATGACACATTCTGTTCCTGTAGAGAGACAAAGCGCTGCGACACCAGAGCCCTGCATCCGGTGCGGATCTGTAACATTCACAAACATGGAAAATAAGCCCTATTTCTAGATAAAAGCCCCGTTTTTTGGAAATCACTGAATGTGCAGACATCGAGAGCCTTTTTAGTGTCTAGTAGTTACATAAGCCCCTTTTGATCCACAGCACAGCACTGTGTGAGTGTTTATATACTGAATCTGAATGAAATGAGAAAATTGAGATATGAAAACACCACAATATGTGAAAGGCCATGCTATGATAGAGAGGGTTAAAGGGATAGTTCACACAAAAATTAAATTTCTGTCATCATTTATATATTGTTTAAGTGTTTTTAACCTTTATGAGTTTATTTTTTTATCATTAAATGTAAAAGAAGAAGAAAGCTGGAAACCGGTAACCATTGACTTCCATAGAATTAGTTTTACTACTATGTAAGTCAATGGTTACAGGTTTTTAGTTTTCTTAAAAATAGCCTACTTTCTTTTGCTTTTAACAGAAGACACTCATAAAGAGCTTAAAACAGGTAAAAAGTGAGTAAATACTTAGTAAATGCTCATTTCTGGTGAACTATCCCTTTAAGAATTGCACATGAACACGTACAAAAAGGCAAAACACTATATCTATAATTTTATACACATTTACAGATGTTATGATGGCAGCACACTGCACCACGCCATCACCGCATATCATGATATCAGTTATTATCAGCAGTTTTTATCCATGCTGTAGTCTTTTGCTTTAGTAAGTAGTAGTCTATTTCAGACAACTCTGCTTCAATGTAGTTTTTTTCTGAAGTCTACTTGTTAACCAGGATGTGAGGACAAAGGTGGAACATCCAAGATATGTGAAGATAAAGTTTCACCAGAACCATGATGGAGGGACTTAAAAAGCAAGGAAAAGGATTCTTGTGCAAGGCTGACGAAAGTGAAAAGCCTCAAGGATGAAAGCGACAGCAGTATCCAGTTCAATGTCAAGATAAGCCTCGAGCTGACAGAAACGCAGAGTAGTCGAGCGGTTTGGGTCATGATCATCATCTGCTGGAAGGGCTGGAGGTGTCTGAAAGCGCAGACAATGAGAAACGCTTCGGGTTCTTTGGAGACACTCAAGAGGAGGGTGGTTCATCCTCATGCAAGTCCTCTAGCTCGGCTTCTCTAGGAGCTTCTCCGCTGCTCCCCTTTCTGAGAGAGGAAGAAAAACAGAGAGACATATTATGAATCATTATCCTTAAATGATCCAGGCACTGATGCAATAGCCGACCTCGAACAGCCAGACTTTTGACTATCTATAGTTTATAAAGTCTGGTCCGCTTTGCAGATTACTTAACTCAGGCCAAGAATCGCCCACATAAGCACAGACGCTTTGGCAAAAAAAAAAAGTATCCTGTCAATTAATTTGTTGGAAATTTCCCTGAAATGACGCTGACATAAAGACGTTTATGTTTGTCATTTTTTTATTGTCATAATTATTAGTTTTCTCTCAGAAGTGAACATTGTTGCAGTGTTGCCAATTTTTTTTTTTTAATGAAAAGGCGCTAAGCTCTGCCCGAAAAGTCGCTATATGTCACCAGAAGATTATGTCATACGTCTAGATACATATTACTGACGTCATCATGTTTTCCGTTTTTGTTTGTTTAACAGCTTATGGTCAATACAGGGGTATTTATATTTATACATGCACCACATTTTATGTATGCAAGTCAATTTAACTAAATATATTGCTGTTTAAATAAAGTATATCAGTATAGATGTGTAGTGAATTTGCAGTAGGCTAATCTCTCAGATGTAATAAACTTAGACAAGTTCCCAAACTGTCACTAAATTATCTGAGATTGTGAACAAGAAAAGATTAAACAGTCAAATTACATTTTTTAATTCAAAACAAATGAGAAGCAGATCGATTTGACTTTACTAGGGAAATACATAAAATCATAAAAATTATACATATAATAATAAATCATTTAATGGGAGAGGACAGTAAATTTGACGTTATTCACTCCTCTGGCTGTCGTTATCATTGTCTCACACAGTTTCTTTTTACCTTTTTCTAAAAGTCTTGATAACATCATTGTGGAGTTTTTCTTTTATTATTTGTGCAAATCAGTATGTATTTAATTACTAGTCTGAAAAGTCGCTAAATATAAAGTTGGTAACACTGCACTGTTGCAGCTTCGTACGATATGTAACACTGTTTAGAAATGTGTGGTCAGGAAGGTCTTTTATTTAAAAAAAAAACTTTTTAATGATTTTATTTAGCAAAGATGCATTCATTTGATCAAAACTTACAGTAACTTGTATATCACCCACCACAAAAAAGAAAATCATTTCTGTTTTCTATTCATCAATAAATAGATAAATAAATAATGATTAATAAATAAATGATGAATTCCTCAAAAAATAATCAGCAGAAACGGTTTCCAACATTGATAATATGAAATGTTATACACTCCATATTACAACAATTTCTGAAGGATCATGTAACACTGACAACTGGTGTAAAAATTCAGCTTTGACAACACAGGAATAAATTACATTTCATTTAAGTTTCAATATTACAATATTTCACTAGATTGTTGATCAAATAATTGTATCTTGGGTGAGAATAGAAGACTACTTTCCAAAATATGTAGGAATAAATAATATTTTACAATACAATCGGTACTGTACAAATACAAATTTGTCTATTAATTACAATTATTATTTATTTTGACAGAAACCCAAAAAAAAAAAAAAAATAATAATTCAGTTTCAGACTGAAAAGGTAAAACAGCGGCTAGCAAGTTTATTTAACATTTTATTTCAGTGTGTGCAAAAGTACATTCCTGTAAATTAGTGGTGTAACAGATCCCGAATCTCACGGTTCTGATCACATTATGTTTTTTTAGTCACGGATCGGCCCATTTTTCGGATCAGCCAAAAAGGGGGAGAAGACAAATGTAATTTTCTTTCCCTTTAATACAAAAACAGTACTGCAGGAAACTTTTTTTTTTGACAAACATAACTTAAAACCTGTAATTTAATTTAAAATAAAATGAATAAATAATCAGCTGAATAAAATAAAAAACAGTAAAATATTCAGTGATGTGAAAAATTCACTGGTACTACTACTGTTGCTGATAATGCTAAATGTAGAAATCTAACATTCTAATTTGAACTATTCATATTTATTTTTAGTCTCATTTTCAATAAATGTTTCAGTTATTCACCCATAAAACTTTATGTTTCACTGCTAGATGGATAATTTTTGAAGAATTATTCAGTGGTGTATTTTTGTTGACTGGCTGTCGCCACCTATTGGATAAATAATGTAATTGCTGCATACAACTTTCATTTTTGAGCATATGATGATGACTTAAATCTTTACCATAAACATCAGTGGTTTTATCTAAATTATATACTGTTCTCCAGTACTTCTGTGTTATTTGACTGTTTGTAACTTCATAACTAACACAAAAGACTAAAAACTGATTCACTTTCTTGATTTTTGCATTTTTCAAACACAGATTTAAATGCAGCAATTTGTAAGATTAATAACAAATACAAATTACCATCATTTTTTGTTGCGTGGGTGTTGAGATCCTGATCTTTTAATGATTAATCGTGCAGCATACACTGAATGCATTAATGCAAGCTAAACAAGTAGTAACAGAAAACACCTTTAATAACCTAAGAAACCCACCACATCTCGAATAACCTACCACAACTTCTTCCGGCATCATTATATTTTACAGAAAAACCTAAACGCTTTCATACATGTGATTTGAATGACACAAGTGGCGATCTCTCTTTGACCGTTATAAATTTAGGATTAAACTAGCAGTAAAAAAATATATTAATCTGCAGGTCACCTGTGTTCTGAACTGTGGGTTGTAATCCGTACGAATCCCCCTTACTGTAAGTGTGCATAACCATAATTTAAATATTAAATCATCTACCTTAATAACACATAACAAACAAACAAATAAAACAACGTGCAATTTAAAACAAACAGGTATAAAGTGTCTGAATGGAAGACTGTTGCAGCAACTATCCAGAAATACTAGACAAGAATAATAATGAGCTCACAAACAATCTCAGAGGAAACACAGATGGACAGGGGAAGCTTGTCTGCAACAAACATGACAGCACATAGTGACTGTACACAGTGGGATTCAATGAAGACCACGACATGAGGTGTTTTACAGGACTGGACTCTCCTAACAGTATCATCAAACACTTCCACTGGCATGAAGCGAGAGAAATGCCACACGAGGACAGGATGAGGGCTGACGTGACAGGCTCTCACTGTCACTGACTCCAGGGGAATGCATGGAGGAGCTCAGGAAATCTGACACAGACTAGAATGACAAATGACAATGACCACCTGTCACAATGAGTTACCTTAATGAGGGCTGGAGTTTAAAAGAGGGCCGGAAGGGCCACGAGTCCCTGCAGCAGATAGATAGATAGATAAAGAAAGAGAGAGAGTCAGCAATTTCACATGAGGCACAGCCACACGAGCCAGGTCATTATCCTCCTGCTCACAATCCCAGAATTAAGTTAACCCATTTCATTCCAGACATCAAAATATGCAAATGACACTATTAGAATCACTTTGAAATAATCAAGATTTTTTTTATTGTCGGTCACAATTGTGGCTAGTGAACTGAATTAACATTTTACTGAAGTCATCAAAAATTGATTAAAGACCATGTAAACTGAAAATCGCTGCAGACTTATTTCAGTATGACAGGGTTTCTGCAGATATCAATGTAAAATTTAAGATTTTTAAAGACTTTTTAAAAAACATTAAGTACTAAATTTAAGACCTATATCACAATATCAAAAACACATACACATAAAGAGAAAATGCTAAATCACAAAATTAGTGGTAAAAATAAATGTAGTCAAATTGAACAGTACTAAAGACAGGTTAAATGCACCATTGAACTACATAAAAAAAAAAAAAAAACATCTTAAGGCTGATATATACTTTCGCCTGGCGCCGCATCATGCACCTCATGAAACGGACGAGGCTTTCATACTGGACGCGTTTGCCATTGAGATATTCTTTTAAATGACAGGGGGTGGTCAAAAGAAACAGACAGTAAAATCAGACAGACAAATAGAGAAGTAGACAGTTTCTGGAACTACGTCAAATCAAGATTTTTTAATTATTTGTTTTTTATTTTTATAATGTATTATAATGATTATAAAGTTTTTTTTTTTATTTTTTTTTTTTTATAAAACCTTGATGATTTTTATTCTGCCCACTCAACAGTTCACACATTACTGTCTGGCTAGTTTGTGTCCTCTTAAAAGCTAAAAAGGCAATAAAGGTCTAACATTCCTGACCATTATCACCAATAAAGCCTAGAAATTAGGCATCAGTATATTGTAAACTCAGGTTCATATATTCTTTTCCAGTTATCAAAGACATAATTTGTTACTTAATTTTAGTTTGTAACTTGTAAATTGTTTTAAATTCAAAATTGTAATATATACGTACATCACTGTAAAACCTATGAATAGCGGAAAAACATACTCTGTAATCTTAAAACCACATGGGTCGCCACTTTTGCATGGCCTTTTTTTTTTGCAACAAACTTATGCCTCAAGTTTTTCCCAAATATTTACAAAAACTTTCCTCCTTTCCCACGGCTGTTGCAATTTTTAGCCAAGAATTATTAGCCATCTGGTTCACTGTTGACTCGAGTCTCAAAATCTTTTGTTCGGTCCACCAGCTAAAATCATGTCGCGTGCACCCAAACTGAACCGCCGCAAACACAGCGATGACATCACAATTGCCATGCGCACTTTCAGTTCAATAACAGAAAGCTAAAAGGCTATTGCATGTTGGTCTCATTTGTAGTTTTAATAGCGCAAACTACAATTAGACTAGTGACATAAAGTACTACAACACCACGAAAACCAAGCAACAACAACAACAAAATTATTCAAATGAGCATTAGATGTAGCTTTACATGGACATTGGAAAAATAAGACCTGTGCAAAAATATTTAAGACCTAGAACAGCAAATTTAAAACATTATAAGGCCAAAAAGTTAGATTTTTAAATTTTAGAGTTTTTAAGACTTTAAGACCCCGCGGAAACCCTGGTATAATGACATATTTCTGACTGAAACCTCAAGCAAGGATTTATTTTGTTTACCTTCCTGCTAAGTTTAGCTTCAACTTGCCTCGACACACCTGCCCGAAAGTTTCTAGTATGTCTAGTAAGAGCTTGATTAGCTGGTTCAGGTGTGTTTAATTAGAGTTGGAGCTAAATTCTATAGGACACTGGCCCTCCAGCACCAAGTTTGGACACCCCTGCCCTTACCCATTAGTGACAATCTCTCCCTCATTAGCATAGAATGTTAGTAGTTTTTAAATCTGCCACTTTGCTGACACATAGGCATTTGTAGCTTTCCCCCTCTTTAAAAAAGGGCAGGGAGCACAATCTCATTTTAATTTAAAGTGAAAGTCACCAATATGGCACAATTAAGATCAAAGCATAAAAGGGGCAGTTTCAGAGTTATAAACCATTCTTTTAAAACACATATACTTTCTAGGGACACTTATTTAACATCTTGTAAAAAGGAACATAATAGGTATGCATTTGTATATAGTGCGTTAAATTCATTATGTGTGTCATAGACACAATTACAGAATTCATTCTATGACAGCACCCAACAAACCATTAATTCATATACAGTATTAACACTAGACACCTTAAACACACAGTATGCAATTTTTGCCTTTAGATGCACATATTCACAACAAACAAAAGCTTATTTTGTCGATGCTTTGACTGATTGTGGAATTGTAAGAGTTGTTGACTTTATAACATCCTAAATGACTCCAGCAAAAATCATGTTTTTGGTAAAACTATGCAAAACATGAGGAAGATGTGGTGAAGAAGCACTGTTTTATCATACTATTTACATTTTAGGGTTCCTTTATACAATGCTTCCCGATGTAATGCAATACAATATATGACACATTAAAGCATTTTTGTAGTTTACATATTATGTATAAATAAAACACGAAATTGGGGTTATGTGATATCATTAGCATGGTGACACACAATGCTAATGATGTCACAATGCTAATGATGTCACTTAACCCCAATTAGCATTGCGACACACAGAACACAGTACATGTCACTAATTAAAATAGCTTATTTCTCTGGATTTGTTTAAATGTTTGGGATAATGCAAGTACACATTATCAAGATAATGCAAGTCTGCAAAATCCACAGTGTTCTAATAGTTTTGGGGTTGTGTTAAAAATGGTACAAACTGCATTGTGCCTTTAAGTATAATGTCTTTATCAAATCTTTGTGAGCATACTTTATTAACCCTAATAAACAATTTGATTTGAAACAGATTGAAACCTTTTTCCATATTCACAAGACTGTAACTAAAACACCAGTTAGTGACATTTTTAGCACTTTTTAAATAATAACAAATATTGTGGGATTAAACAGATCAATAGACTGAATTTAAGTAAGGATCACCAATAAAAGTCTGCTTATGAAATGATACTCATCAGATAATCCTTTAGATGGCACATTTGCCTTAACTTCCAGCCTAGAGCTGTCAGAGACAGACCACATTAGCATCGACTACTGAAGAGAGACGCATGTGCCAGGATGCTTATTAAAACTCATCAAATGCCAAGCATATTTGTCCAGAAAAACTGCGTTTATCCTCAGTATTTGACAAACACACTCAAGAAATGTTATCAACTAACAGTCTTTGCAGCATGAGCACATGAATACTGTAGGTTTCCCCACACTCAACCTAGGCTTTATAGATAAAAACAGTATTTTTTGAGGTGCTGGAGGCCAAAAGAAAGTGCTGAAATGTAATAATGTGCAGTCACATTTTCATCACAGCCAACAAATGTGTAGCGAAATGGCAATTTCTGCCATGCTCTCAGGCAGAACTGGTTCAGTGATGTGTGCAGCATTATACCACGTCTAACCAGGCCTCAAGTCACAACACCTACACAAAGAAAAATGTGGCAACACATTTACAACAAATCAGAACCAGGGTCAGACATGGGTTTTCCAGTAAGCGGCAATCTTTGCTGTCTGGGCTTGATTTCTATAGTGGCATTTTATCTTAAAAAAAAAAAACACTTTTACATTGTCAAATTCATAAATGTCAAATTCATAAATGAATTAAACCACAATAATGACAGTGATAACAAATACAACTGTATGCACATTATACAATTTAAAAAGGTCAATACAGGGTAGATTTGCAATACTGTGTAAATAATTAGGTTTGTGATACTAACATCATGGACCAACATTATTTGAATATTTAGCCAGATCATGTTGGTCCGTGATGTTAGCATCACAAACCTAATTGTTCGATAAATTATTTTAATCAATTTCCATATATTCAACTTATATTCTTTTGATATACAGTATGTTTACTTTTAAAGGAAACTAAAGTTAATGTTATTAATGCATGTGCTTCTTGATATAATCACATGCTCAATTATAATTTTCGATCAATTGAATGGTTGTAATCAATAGGATTATACCAATGATTAAACACAATGCTTTATCATCTGTTTGTATGCCTGTTTATATACTATCCACAAAAATACTATCCGCATTGCTCCCTTGCTGTCAGAACATTAAATCATTGAACATGAATCTTCTTGGGTCTTGGAATAATTTTTGATCCGGACACTAATCTAACAGCCTCTGATTGGCTACTGTGTTCATAAGCTTAGCATAAACATGAGTTACAATACTCAGCAATACAATACAATGCAAAAAAATAATAATTTTGAAGCAATGCTTTCAGACCTCAATGTAATGTTGCAAACCGGCATTATTCATATTTTTTCTTATTTGACTGCAATCGTTAAAGCTGTAATAGCTAAATTTAATTATCCAGGGTATTTTTTTTTATACCCCTTATATTTTAATTTGTAGATTTTTAAAAATAATTTTGGTGGCAATTTTTCCCATAAGACCCCATTCATTTCTGAGAACATATTTTAGGATTAATATACATTTTCCAGCCTTTTTATTAGGTACATCTTACTACTGTAGTACCCCTTTTTGCCTTCAGAACTGCCTTAATCTTTCATGGCATAGATTCAACAAGTTACTAAAAATATTCCTCAGAGCTTTTGGTCCATATTGACATGATAGCATCACACAGTTGCTGCAGATTTGTAGGTTGCACATCCATGATGCGAATCTCCTGTTCCATCACACCCCAACGATGGATTGAAATCTGGTGACTGTGGAGGCCATGTGAGTACAGTGAACAAATTGAAATGTTCAAGAAACCAGTCTGAGCTGATTCACACTTTATGACATGGTGTGTTATTCTGCTGGAAGTGTGGTCATAAAGGGATGGACATGGTCAGCAACAATACCCTGAACTGCCCACAGAACTGTCGCTCAGTGAATTATTTTTTTTTTTTGGACCATTCTCTGTAAACCCTAAAGATGATTGTGCGTGAAAATCCCAGTAGATCAGCAGTTTCTGAAATTCTCAGACCAGCTCGTCTGGCACCCATGTTCAAAATAAATTAAATCATCTTTCTTATCCATTCTCATGCTCATTTTAAACTGCAGCAGATCATTTTGACCATGTCTACATACCTAAGTGCATTGAGTTGCTGCCATGTGATTGGCCTATTAGACATTTGCGTTAATGAGCAGTTGAATAGGTGTATCTAATAAAGTGGCCGGTGAGTGTAGATGTGAATTGGCAAGTCAAGAGTTCTTGCTGTAAAACATTTTCATTCTGACAAATGAATGTCTAAGAGATGCAGAAAAATAACGCAATGTAATAAATGCAACCTTTGTGAATTTCACAAGGAATGAAATTGCTATCCCAGTGAAAAAACTGCAGTCGACTAAATAAAATAATAGTGAACACCTCAGAGATGGGTGGACATTGTGTGTTTAGTACGTACAGTAAGTGTGTGTTTAGATGAAAAAGGTTATAAACGATGCAGGAGGTGGTGTATTCCACCTGCCAGTGAATTATGGATGACATGCAAATGAGCACCGCTGACAGATTTAAAGTGATGGAAGGATTTTCAAAATGATGGTGGTGCCTTTCCACCGGCTGGGGGCGCTGCTGCGTTTTTTCTATTCAATCAGAAACACCACTTGCACAGTAGCAGCTGACAAATGGCTCATAAAAAAATTATAGAGGTAAATGAAAATAAAATCAGCTGCCTTTTTGGAAAAGCAGTCACCGGTGTCTGCTGAGTCACCGTATTGATCCGTCTCATTCAGATTGCCCCTTTGTCAACAGAGAGAGGCCGTACCAAGCAAGCATGTCAATTTGTTTGCAGATAATCAAATGACCTTTCAGTTTTGATTGCATGAGCAATAATTGCATTCAGCACATCTGAAAACACAATGCAACCTATCCCAGACAGCATTCAGCGCTGCGGTAAAATATGTGCAAGGCTGAATCTGGTCTATAACAGATGCATACAGAGATAAGCAGACTGTTTGTATTGATTGGGTTTAAGAAGAGCGGGATGATTCTGACAGGCATCTAACGGACAGCAAGAGTGAGAGAACATCCTGCTGTCCTTGAAAAGAAAAAAAATTCTCTAATGTGGGAAAAGCAGAAGAGTGGGGACAGAAATGACTTCATGGAGACACTTACTGTCAGTCTAGTGAGCAGATACATTAACAGCAAAAAGCTTCTGAGAATAACTGTCACTGGAGGGACGGAAAAAACAACATCCACAGAAATTCAAAGAAACTCTGTCATTGCAATGACCTCTCTGAATGTGCATATTATATTATATTATATTATATTATATTATATTATATTATATTATATTATATTATATTATATTTAATTTATTTTTGTTTTAAATTTAACTTAAAACATATGCTGGATAAGTTGGCGGTTCATTCCCCTGTGGTGACCCCAGATTAATATAGGGACTAAGCCAAAAAGAAAATGAATGAATGAATGCGAATGAGAAACGGCACTTGGTAACTAAATATTTTAATGAAAATTGTTTTATTTAGTTAACTACAAAATTTCCAATTTGTGTGCATGTGTACTTGTTTACGTGGCTAACGAGAACCCAGAACATGGGTATGACCTATGAAGCTATTTTTAAAGGTGGTTTATGAGGATGAGTTTTTTATCCTTCAAAGTTATTATATGTAGTAGCGTCTCTTGACATTCAAATGTTTTACAGTATAAAATGCATTAAGCCTAGTCCTTGTAAACCACATATACATGTATGTGGTGTGTGTGTATATATACCCCAAGGGGTATGAATAATTTGGGGCTTGCTGCCATTAGCCTGTCTGAGCAGACCAACGAAAGTGATGGTTGACGTTTCACCACAAGATGGCGACAAAGACTGCATAATAAATCCTTAGAGGAAGAAAAATTGCATACTTCCATACTAAAGAGTAGGCTAAATCAGTATGCGAGCCGAGTAGTATGTCAGAATTTATAGAATTGGAAAAACAATATGTACCTGGAGGACCTACTGCCTCCGGTGATTCTAAATTGCGCATCGGTTGGATGCTACCCTATCCCATGATGCACCACGAGAGAATTCATAAATGGGAGTGAAGCAATGCAACTGACATGGGTAGGTCATGTGATCATGACAAAATGGGGAATGTAGTATGTCCGAGTTCCATTCACACTACTCACATTCATACTGTATAGAACATATTTTTCAATTGGCCAAGTAGTACATTTAAATTCAAATGCAGTACCTACTGAGTAGTAAGCAATTTTGGACGCAGACATTATTTTCTCAATGTAAGATTTAAACTACAGCTGAACAAATCATTATAAATCAGGCAAATGACATTCTAAGTCAATCTCTCTCTTTTGTATTTTGTAGTGCTGTATTTATACCACAGAAACTGCTAGTGTTTCCTTTGCTTTTGTTTATCTGGGTTTAATTATTGTGATATGCTGTTTGCAACAGAGAAATACTGGGAAATCTCTGTAGACTGATGGCATTTCATGTCGTTCAGTCTTATATCTTAAAATGTCAGCAAAAATTACCTGTTTTGACATCACTGTAGACATTATGCTAGAGATTGTTGTTAACATGCAATATCACACTCGTAGCAGTACAATATGGCTGTATATTGGCACTGGTAGGGGCACTAAAGCACTTAGCCTGCAGACTCAAGCCAATGCACGCCTCCCACCAGTGCTGAAATACAGCCATACCGCACTGCTCCTCATGTAATATTGCTCATATATATTCACTCATTTAATTTATTTTCACACACACACACACACACACACACACACACACACACACACACACACACACACACACACACACACACACACACACACACACACACACACACACACACACACACACACACACACACACACACACACATCCATACAGTATATACAGTCAATAATATACACACAAGCAAACATTATTTTCCTGAAGTACAATCTCATCTACAAAATATCAGATAAATAAAAAAACTAAAAGATTAAATGTGAAGTCTAAATGATGGATAAGTGAGTCAGCCATCTCCTCAGTGCTGTGCGGAGGAGAAAGTTATAGACAGGAATTGTAAAAACATTATGTCCTGGAGCTTTCAATCCTACTGCATGAGACCACAAAAAATCTACTGAATCATGCTACTATGGAAACGTATGTTGGCAGCAGGAGAAGTAATGGGTGACTATTAGCACACCTTCCTGTTCAAACAGACAGACATGACGTTGAAAATATCATGCTGCAATCTTGAATGTGCGAGTTCAGAAAGCAAAGAATGAAAGAGATGCAATGCTGAAATCATTTCAGCCTCTTTATATATATATATATATATATATATATATATATATATATATATATATATATATATATATATATATATATATATATATATAACTTGTTAGGAAAAGTAGAGTCATTTGGATTTGTGCGGCTACATAACTAGTTTCCAGTTTATTATGGCTTTGGTTCTAGTTTGTGGTTTGGAGCACTTACATGAGCAAACTGCCGGGTGCAGACATGGATCTCTCTTCTCTCCTACTGGGACACTCAAATGGATTTCCAAAGGAACGCTTCCTTAACATGGCTTTGACTAGTATCTGAAATATTTAAAACAAGTTTTCACTTACTGTATATATATTAAATAATTACAAATCAGGGTGTATGATAATACAACAAGTCCAAACACAACCAAGAGAATCAGATGAACATTAGACAGAAAATGATATATTCTTTGCATTTACCGAAATGTGAGAAGGACCAAATCCAAGAAAAGTAATCAAGAAAAAGCTGACAGTAAGGTCAGTTTGACATGTGTTAGGGTTTTCAGTAATTTGTTTGAGGTTGGGTGTGTCTTTACCTTCTTATTCATTCAATCCTTGACATGTTGAATGCATTAAAAACACCTGGGCAGGTTAATGGCCTAAGAGTGTTCATGTTTTTGTAACTACCTCAGCAACATTTATTATGCACAGAAGCTTTTCTAGTTCACTTACCACAGCAGACAGACTGGGGACAAACTTGACAGAGTTCTGCACCTCCTCTTCAGTGACCTCCACCACAGTACAGTGCTCTTCTTCTAAAGGTAAAGGGTCTTTGCCATCCTGAGTCACCCACGGGTCAACCTTAACACAAACACAGAAACAGACAGTCTGAGCACATGCCAACCTTCAGTCCATCCAATCTACTATTCTTTCTTCCACCAAACTTGTCCAACCCTCATCTATCTTTCCATTCATCTAACCTATCCTCCATCCATCCATCCATCCATCCATCCATCCATCCATCCATCCATCTATCTATCTATCTATCTATCTATCTATCTATCTATCTATCTATCTATCTATCTATCTATCTATCTATCTATCTATCTATCTATCTATCTATCTATCTATCTATCTATCTATCTATCTATCTATCTATCTATCTATCTATCTATCAATCTATCTACTGCATCCATCCATCCATCCATCCATCCATCTATAGTATCCATCCATCTATAGTATCCATCCATCCATTCATCCATCCAAACATCTATCTTTTATTCCAATCCACTTCAGCTCTCAAATACATCAATCCTTTCATATATCCAGTCACTTTTTATAACCCTATATCAGTCCATTCATCTTTTTCTCAATACATCCATTCATGCATCTCTTCATCAAACCAGCAGGCCACTAAAGGAATAACTGATTTGTCCTATAAACAAAGTTATTCTGAAAGATATGAGGGTTGAGTTGCTGAGTGAATGTAGGCCGCACAGCTCTGATTAACGTGTGCTCTGGGGATCGTTGCTTTAATGGAACATTTTCTGGGTAATGACATGCAGGCAAGAGTCTCTGATGGCCGAGTGTGTGTGTGTGCTACTTATTCACACTCACTGCCACTCTATTACAGCAGATGGACGTTTCCAGAACCAAACCAAAATCCCTCTCCATTGGGATAAGCTGATGTGTTTCTATCCAAATTTCAAGTCAGCTTGATAAAGCAGAAGCTATCAAAGGTACTGTGTCATATTTCAACAACATGCCTGAATGTGTCTCCATGATAAAAACACGGCTGGTATTGTGAGAGAAAACTAATGAGACTTACTCTCTGGAATGTTCTTGGTATATTTCTTTTAAAGATGCTGACTATAATTTCAATATTTAAAGAGGATATACTGTCTTGCCAGTATAGAAGAAAACAGAGAATTACTGAAGGAAAATGCACAAATTAATAATGCTAAGTCTGCCGAAAAGGCCAAATGCAAACATATTTATGTGTAAGAAGATATACTCTAGTCTTTGAAATATCTTGCAATACAGATTTGTGAGAATGAACGTAAAACGGATTACTTGCCACTCTGGATTTCAGAAATGCGCCTTATGTAGACTTACTTTGATCTCAGGAATGGTGATCCTGGTGTCTGGGTTTTTGTCCAGCATTCGTGAGACCAGGCTCTTCAGCCCCTCGCTGACAGTCGGTCTAAGATATCACAGAAACACAGAGCAAACAGCTGAAGTGGTAAAACACTAGATCAGAACAACAACAGCACATTTCTATAAGGCATGAGACTCACTGGAGGCATAGGAATTTCAATGTTAACCCCAAAACTGATTCAGAATGCTTCATGAGAGCTGTAGACCACTAAACAAGCTGAACTTCAAACTGCACTGAAAAACTCTGCAAGTAACCCCAGGTACTGTATAGGAATGTTTACCACAAACGGGTTATGAACCCCTGCTCCTTGCACTGCTTTTGCATAATTTACACCACATTGTAATGCCAAATTCTGCAGCAACACAGTAAAATTATGCACAAATCAGTGATCACATGGTTCATATACACAAGCATAGCATTCACAAAACCACCATGTGTTGTATCTTTTTCAAATAACATAATTTCAGCATTTGTTAAAAGAAAACATTTATTACCTGTATAGTCTAAAACATACATCCATTATACATTTAATAGCACTAATAAATGTAAAAAAAACATTTATATACATTTTATAGCACTAATGGCACATATGCTGCTGATGATGTGAAATGATTTGATCTGACAATATCAAACATATTATGGACAATGTATAATATACTTTATTATAATATAGAATATATTTTGGGCAATATATATACCGTCTTTCAGATGAGACGTTAAACCGAGGTCCTGACTCTTTGTGGTTGTTAAAAATCCCAGGTTGTCCTTTGAAAAAGAGTAGGGGTTTAACCCTGTCATCCTGGGCAAACTTGCCCGCTGGCCTCTGTCCATCATGGCCTCCTAACCATCCCCATATCAAAATTGGCTTCATCGCTCTGTCTCCTCTCCACCAATCAGCTGGTGTGTGGTGTGCGGTTTGGCGCAATATGGCTGCCGTCACATCATCCAGGTGGATGCTGCACACTGGTGGTAGATGAGGAGATTCCCCCAAAAATGTGTAAAGCGCTTTGAGTGCCCAGAAAAACGCTATATAAATGCAGGGAATTATTAATTATAATATGATGCAAAATTGAAGAACAAAATGTAAAGGCTGTTTTTAGTCGGTTTAATTTAAGTGCAACATGCAAATGATGTGTTAACTCAAAGATGAAAACGTGCAGAAAATATCTGTTGGCTGAAAATAAATCTCAAATATATCTCTATATCTATACAACTAATTCTTCTTGTGCTTAAGGCAAAGAATTAATGAAACTGGGTGAAGTTCAAGCTTTAAAAGGAAAGCAAAAAAAAGTGTGTAGAGAAGGCTATCAGATTAGGTATGCTGATTTCGGTTAATTTTGATAACCGACAACTGCAGCTCGTTAAACGAATATTAACCGTTAACTGGTCAATTTAATATTATTATTCATTAATTTTCTTTTCGGCTTAGTCCCTTTTTTAATCAGGGTTCGCCACAGGGGAATGAACTGCCAACTTATCCTCCAGCTGTAACCCATCACTCGGAAACACTCATAAATTCTCATCCCCACATATACACTACGGAAAATTTAGCCTACCCAATTCACCTGTACCACGTGTTTTTGGACTTGTGGGGGACTTGTGGGGGAAACCAGAGCACCTGAAGGAAACCCACACAAACATGGGAAGAACATGCAACCTCTACACAAAAATGAATGTGCTATCCACTGCGCCACCGCGTTGCCTAATATTATATTATTATTTAATTTTTTAAAAATTGTTTTTCACTTAAATGACAAATTTAGATTACAAAATGAAAACACTGACTGAATCCTTTTTAAAAACCAGAATAGGCAGTTTTTTTCCCCATCATATGTTTTTTTCTTTCTCAAATAAAAATAGCAGGCTACCTCAAATCGATCCGACACTGAAAATATGTTAAGTATTGTGTAAGTATAGGCTACTATAGCACATAACAATTTTGTTTTTTACATATGATATTGTATTAATTTACATACATGTTTTATAAACTGTAACATTAAAAACAACAATAGCCTCTTTTTGTTGCGGAGTTATCATTATGCATAAATCAAGAAAATCTTTGGATTTGTCTGATTTGTACATTAGGCTGTGTAGGCTTTTTTTTAAAATGGATATTGTATAAGAACTATAACTAATAACTTTATTTTGTTATAACTATTCAAAACTTTATTTTGTTACAACTATTCGTACCTGTCATTTTCCAAAAGGAAAAAAAGGTTGGTTTGTTGTTTGTACACTAAATCATCACAACTTTAGCCTATTTGTGGTATTTATGAGCTATGCCAGAGCGAACTCTGATGGAGAGGAAATCACGACGCTCTGATTTGTGACCGGTTTGTTTTCAAAACATCGCACAAGTTTTGTTTTGCAGCTTTTTTCTCCAACTGTCAAGAAAACAGAAATCAGCATCAGCGCTGGTTTGGCATTAACACTGTCTCAAACTTTGACCAGCAATATTCTTCTTAAAATATGAAGAAAAAATATGTCTGTTGGCACGTGTGGTTGCTTGGGTTACCATACCGCAAGTAAATAAATATGGGTTGCACATTTATGCAGCCAATTAAAAAAAATATATATATATTTTCTAATCATTTAACTTATACCATTAATCGGCTAAAAACACACCCTTTCAGTTAACGTTGAATGGGTTATTTTAAACATCCCTATATCAGATGGTACAATTATAGTAAAGTTTTAAAGAAGTGTTTATTTTAACAACATTAAATTGGCAGACAAGGGAATATCAGATAATGCAAATATAATACAATTCACAGTTTTTGGGGTTAGTACAATTTTTCTTTGAAAACCTTGATGTACATTTGACAAACACATTGATGCTATTTTCACCACCAAAATAATCACACAAAAATATAAAATAAGAATGGTTTTATTCATCTGACATCTAACATAGGCACCAAAAACATAGATAAATCTGACAAATATGACAGTTTTGTTTTCAGTTTAATTTGTTTTTTGATGCCAATGTTAGATGTTGATTCAATATAATTTTGAAATCAAATCAATTTTAATTTCTGATGCATTTTTTATGCTGTTTTGACATTAAGGTGCATGCTGGGTAACCAGACCAACTGTTTCTGTATTAATAACCAATGGTGTAAATAGTTTTATTTAGGAATTGTAATGTGTACTTTTACTTGAGTACCCTGAGTACATTTTCACTTTTACTCCACTATTTTTCTCCGTTCTGCAGTCACTACTTTATTTTTTCTTGACTATGGTGATTGGCTTATTAGAAAAATTAGTCGCATCATACTGAACAACCCCAAGACATGGGTGCTTTATAAATGTAGAAAACCATCTGGAAGCATTAAAAGTGTCCAAGAAGATGTCCAAAATCTTTATGCGCAATGATCAAGAGACTGTTTAGACTGCATGTCACTGATGAGACGATGAAGGAAGTTTACTCTATGATGACTGAAATGGCCAAATGCCCTTAAAAAATGACTAAATCCACTACAGAATGTTACATTTTCAAACAAACGCACAAATTGCATGTAAATGCAGCAACGCCTTTCACAAGCGTAATACTCACTACTTTAATAATAAAGTACGTAATACTCAGTACTTTTAAAAGGGCTACTTTTTACTCATACTTTAAGTAATATTTACAACAGATACTTTTTCTTTGCTTGCACTACATTTTTGGGCTGGTAAAGGTACTTTTACCCGAGTGTGAATTTTCAGTACTCTTTCCACCATTGTTGATAACAGGAAACACTTTCAAATCAGCACATAAGACTAATTTTTGTGCAATCATGTGACACTGAAAATAGCTTTTTCAAAGGAAAAAATGTAAGCTGTAAAATGTTTTTACTTTACATTATTATAAACTATGATAAATTAATTTCATAATTTTACTGTTGTTGATGAAATAAATTCAGCCTGTGTAAAAAAGAAAGTCTTTTAGAAAGTGTAAATGTCAAAATTATAAATGATAGTGTACACAGCATATGATATAAATCACATTCTACTAATATAAAAATATCTGATAATTGAAAAACCTAAAATATACTGAAGGGTTCTGCTGGCAAAAAATACTGAGAGCCCCTAGTCATGTAGACACTATTTTACTGAGAGCCACTGACACTGTGATATCTTTCAGTTAGTTCAGCCACTGAGAACACAACACGGAGCAGTGTGTGTGTGTGTGTGTGTGTGTAAGATAGACAAGTTGCTCTTTTATTAGCTGATGACTCCAAACACAGGCACCAGATGACATGCATCCGGATGCCCTCTGGTCTTTCACACACTTCATCAGCACATCATTTAAACAGACTTGCACAAGCATACACAAATATCCTGCATAAACCAACATGAATCAGCTTCACATTCGCTGCACTCAAACATCTCTGACATTTCCTTTCTCTGCATCTGTTCCTGTGGGGTGACTTACGTGTCGGGGAACTCCACCACTTTACTCTTGATCTTATTGTGAAGAGCCAGTATGTACTCATCAATAAATGGGCACTGGAGGACGAGGAAGAGAAATAAAAAAAGAAGACAGACGGATGAGTGATCTAAATCATCAATCACACAATTGTCACCGCAGTAGCAGCAGCGGCAGCCCTTCCATTGATCATTCTGATATATAATACCACAATGAAGAATTACTGCTATCACTCTGATCATATCAGCGCAAGAGGAAACTCACCTTCCCATAGACGAAACAGTAGAGGGTCACTCCCATTGCCCACACGTCCAGAGCCTAAACAGAACACAACTTCTGTTATAGTTATGCAGGACAGTTTTAGGGTGCATTTACACTAGCTTGGTCCACAACCGGGTTCATTTGATGTCAGAGTTCTGTAGGTTTAGCTAGTGTGAACGTTGCATATCTGTCAACCCTCCTGTTTTTCCCGGGATTCTCCCGTTTTTCACAGTTCTATCCGGTTATCATCCCGTAAAGATATTTTCCCGTATTTTTAGTCTTTCTCTGATGGGTGGCAAGTAAACATTAAAGAGCAGAGCCTCCCTATACGCAACCCATACCACCGAACCACCAGAGGACACCCCTTGCTCTTAAATGGTCTGTTCTGTGCTTTTGTTTTATTTTGGCATGAAAATAGTGGGATTCTCTTTTCTTTTTATTACAGGTGCCGTCTCCCCTCCTATGCAATCTTAAAAACAGTGTTGCGTGACTCTGACACTGTTTCCCAAACAGATTCTGTACATGTGATTATTAAAGTGACACCTGTTATTTAATGTAATTAAAGGAAAAATCAAAACAAATGATAGATTCATTCGGTGCTCTTTAATCAAAATGTGTAAGTTATGCAGTGGAGAAAAGATAAATGAGGTTTGATAACTTGATTCTATTTCTTTAAAATAGCTATTAATTTGAATAAGCTGAACTGTTTGCTAAATTGTTTGCAGCTAATGCATATTATTTAATTTAATTTTGTTAATAATAAAACATATTACTGACCTATTTAACTGTTTATTTATAATGAAACCGCTCCAGAAGAACATATTTAGTAATTTGGGGATCCTGGGGACCAGTGAACTGTACTTGACTCCACATGAAATAGGTTGTCTGGAGTACAGTTCGTGCAAACTCTGGTAAGGTTCACTTCTGATATGAATGCAATCATACCAAATAACAGAAGTGAACTGCCAACTGTTCCAACTGTTTTCATAACGATCATTCATGTGTGTATGTCTGTGTATCACCTGCCTTGGTGACAAGTTGGACTGACCTAATGCGAACAGTGATAATGTTTGCTTGCCTCCACCAAAAACAACTTCAGGTTTTAATGGTTTTTGTGGCAGATAGATGCAAGTCGCTCTCTGTATTTTGGTTTTGGTAGCAAAACCAAAAGATTCAGTAAAAGCAGAATGACAGTGATATGCGTATGTCTCCATTTTGATGCTTTGCTTTAATGGCCGTCACCTAGCAACAGCTGTACATAAAACAGCAGCTTGATGATGCAAACATACCAGGGATCAGAAGGAAAAAAAAGACTATGTGAATACAAACCAGCTGATGGGGGACAAGCGAACTTGGGTTAGGACCTGGCATTTGGACCAAGTGTGAAAGCACCCTTACACACATTGACATTTTTTAAAGAAACATTTAATCTAATATTCAAATAGTTTTGCCAAATTTATGATTTTCTTTTTTTTTTTTTTAATGCAAAACTGAATTTTTTTAATTGAAATAATTAGAAAAATAAAATCTGTATATTTTCAAGAACTTATTAAATTTTATTTTTATCATATTATAATTATTTAAAAAACTGGAAGTTTAAAAGCACTAAAGAAAGTATAAATTTGTCATCTTTTACATTATTGTCAATATCAGTATATATACATACACACATACATACACACACACACACATACATACACACACACACACACATACATACATACATACATACATACATACATACATACATACATACATACATACATACATACATACATACATACATACATACATACATACATGTGATGATTACAATTATTTTTGTGATTTTCAAATTCACTTTTGATCAATTTATAGCATTTTAGAAGAGTAAAAGTAATAGTTTCTGGAAAATAAACAAAAATGTACAGTACTTAAAATTACTGTTATTTATTTAAAATGTATACTGTCATCAGTGCTCCCAGTTGTGTTAATATTCGTAATGTGACAAAAATAAAGCCACTATGTTCTTTAAAATAAACATATTTTATATTTCATTTATTTATTTTTTTATGTAGTAGCCAAATGTGATGATTGCAAGTTTGATGAAACTGTGGTTGAAAATGTGGTTTTAATTGACAAAATTATGTGGCAAAAAAAGGATTTCAAAAATCTAAGAAATTAAGTTTGCAAAAACTGGAATAATCAGTTATTAATATGTTACTGGTTCTCATTTGCATCTGATTTGTAGCCATTATAATGCACAAACAGAAATGAAACAACTGAAATGTGGAACACATATAAAGTGTAATATTGCTTTAAAAATGAACAAAACATTATATTATTTCATATATAAATGTATTATTATTTACAACACTCCAGACATCACTTTGGGCACTACGACATGGCCACTACTACAGTAAAGAATACAGCAAGAATAAAATACTAGTTAAAAAAGAAAAGTTAAAATAATGGGTAATGTAGCAATATCTTATTCATAAATAAAAAGTCCTTTAGAGAACACTTTTCAATGATATCCTTTACAAAATCTGTTTGAATGATTGGCCCATCACAACCCATCAGCACAGCCACACATTACCTTTCCACTGAAGCTCTGCCGGTTGTCTGACAGCGTCTCTGGAGCCATGAATGCAGGAGTCCCTGCAGTGCTGGAGAGCAAGGCATCGTTCCCCTCAAACTGGTTACTGACCCCAAAATCAGCAATCTTGACATGGCCGTCATCTCCAAGCAATAAATTTGATGGTTTGATATCCCTGTGAACGATCTTCTGATAGTGCACTGAGCCAAAAGAGAGAAAAAAACAGTAATGAATAATGAGAAATAATATTCAGTATGCCATCAGTATCTATAAAGAGAACAATGAGCGGTTTCAGATAGTTATTTTGCTGACTAGATTTAGGAGATCAATCAAACTCATTCGTTTATTCAGAAAAAAATTTTAATCAAATGAGGAATATATTTTAGGGTTATCTCTATTTTCTACAACTCCTCCTAGGGATTTTGGGATCAACACCAAAATTGGGTTTTGTCATCTAAAGGCCTTGGTGTTGTCAAATTATGATGACTGAGTTTTTGTCGAAGGGCATCTGTTGCGGCCACACAAACTTTGATGTTTCGCCATGAAACAGGAAGTTGTTATAACACAAAATTCACATGTTTGATAACAGGCTTATATATATATATATATTCTTTTTACAATATTTCCCAAATGATGTTTAATTATTATTATGTTCAAGTCTTATTTGTTTTATTTTGGCTAGAATAAAAGCAGTTTTTAATTTTTAAAAAACATTTTAAGGTCAATATTTATTAATATAATTATTAATTATTTAATTTAATTATATATTTTTTCGATAGTCTACAGAACAAACCATCGTTATCAACACAACATGTTTTTCTTTTTCATTTCATTTTTGATCCAAGGAATCACATAATCAAAATTTGAATCAGATAGATTTCATGATTTTCTTTCAGTGTCACATGTTAATTTTTTTTTTCAATATCATCAATACAAAAACTGATGGTTGTTAATTTTTGGGATATAAGAGTAACAAATTGGTGATTTTTAAATTATTATAAAGGGTAATACATAAATCAATCATATAATTTTAATAATATATAAGTTATAATATTGTGCAAATTAATCAAATCTAACCTCCTCGATCTGTATAATCTTAGTTTGTTATTAATCTATTCGTTTGACAAGTTATATTTAGAAACATTACAAACAAACATTTTTTTGTGTAAGAGTGAATCTTCAAGGCAAAGTTAGAAAATTATATTATTTGGAATCAGAAAAAAAAAAATCTGAACATGAAAACAAATCCAAACTAACACAGCATTGCTTAACTTTGATAGTTTTGGTCTGACGTCCCTAGGGAAGGAAAGCCATTCCAGACTGGAACACATGTTAACATTGTTATTAAAGATAATCAAGTCAAAATATTGTCATGAATAGCAGCGATGTGAGCTAACAAAGTAAATAGTGCAAATTTAGATTTCATGATGGCTATTAAGCACAATTGAAGAGGCAGCATAAAATCAAGTGTGTCTGAGCACAGGAGGTCTCAGCTTAAATCCAGCAGAATAGCTGAAAAAGGTCACGAGCAGAAGCTGAATTTGACTGGTTAAAAGATGCCTCAAGTGGTCAATCAGAGATAACCTGTCCTTCACTTAACATCTTTCAGTCATGTGTCATTACTGCTAATATATGACAAGAGCCACATGTCAGACATCTTCAGATGACAAGCATGTTAATGAAAAAAGAAAACCCATTAAGGAACAAAGACGCGTGTTCAAAGTACTAGCAGGTTATTGAATATAATTATTTCATCAAAGTCAGCAAGTGGTGAATGTGACACAGAAAAAAGCTTATGTAAGATCATGACTATACGCTTTTAGAGTGTTGTACAGTAGATGTGCTTCTGCTTCTTGTGTTATATGTGTTTTCAACATTAATAAACATAATAACTGTAATGACTGATTTCTACTAAATAATTTCTTTTCCACGTTGACAGTACATAATATTTCGCTGGGTATTTTGCAAGGTACTAGTATTCTGGTGAAGTGTAATTTAAAGGCTTAATTAGGTTAAAAAAATAACTTGGCAAGTTTGGTTAATTAGGCAAGTAACTGGATAACAGTGGTTTGTTCTGTAGCCAATCTAAAAATATATTAGATATATGACAGCGTCACCAAACTGTTGACTTGTGCCTAAACCATTCAGAAACTGAATACCGTATATGCGACCTTAGGTTCACAATCACCTGTTTGTCTTGTTCGTATATATATATATATATATATATATATATATATATATATATTAGAATCTTGCTGGTAGAAGTAGGTCATCTGGGTACTTCTCGCCTATACTGTTTTTCAAATAAAGTGAATTCAGACATACTACTTGGCTCGCACTACAGTTTTTAACAAACCATGTGGTAGGGAAGTATGCGATTTCGGAAGTAATCGATTTTTGCCCTCAAACAGTAAAAATCTTTTTAAAATTGTAAAAAAATACAAAGCAAAACACATTCCAACTGGCATTCAATGACATTATCATCTGTGGAAAAAATATCTTTTAAGCATATTTTAAAGATTTACTTCTTCTTGTTTGATTACATCATAACTTTAGTCTGTACATTTATTTTAAATTATAATAATGTTTAAAATGCCATCTTTATCAATTCAGTTACCGTCCTTGGTGTGAACGTCCTAAATTAATAACAGTGACATGGCTCCCTGTTGCAGCTAGCATAGTGCTAATGAAACAAACAGAATATGGATGTTTCCTCTGATCGCAGTCCACAAATTACCAGCACAAACAAAGGAGCTGGTTGTGAACAGACTGATTTGTGCAAATGGCCTGTTGCCATCCAGACGGTTGCCGTAGCGAGTGTTGCCTGGCTAGTAGGATTCAAATGAATTGATGAAAGCCGCGTTTCCACTTGATGAGCAGAAACAGACACTTCAATCAACTCTGCTGAGCTCATTCCTCTTGTTTGAGCGGCCATCTTAATTAAAGGTTCAATACAATTTAGGCTCCAGCTACATACATATTGATTAGCCTAAACATGTTTAACATTGTCTGCACTACAGTGTAAATGTCTATTTACAGTAGGTATTGAGCTCTGCTAATTAATTAATATTTACTCACATGGTTTAGTTTAGGACCACTTAATATATTTGTGCAGGATTAACTGTTGTTAGTACAGTATGTGCTGTCTTTAACAAAGACTATAAATATCATTTAAACTGTAAAATATAGTGTTATTAATCATTTTAATATGATTCCTTTTAAAAATAAGACTATAAGGGCATACATACTGTACAATAGAAGTGAATATACCCTTAAAGTATAAGGTGTTTTAAGGCATTATTCTGAAAACCCATTGTTGGTTCATCCTGGTACTTGGTCACACTTTATTTTGATGATCTATTTGTTGAATTTAAGTCAAATTGCATCTATATGCCAACTAATTCTCATTAGAATACAAGTAGACTGTTCGGTTGGGGTTAGGGTTAGTGTAAGTTAACATGTACTTGCAAAGTTTCTTATAGTCAGTTAAATGTCTGTTTAGCAGCAGTATCAACAGCAATTAAGGCAGTCTACTAATGCTCAAATGCACCATCAAAATACTGCGTTACCTGGTACTTTAATTTATTGAATGTAGGGCCATTTTGGGGTGATTTTAAAGCAAACTGCTCGCATTAATACATCTCATATTTGTATTATTTGAGGAGTAAAGTTGTTTAAATAATTTTTAATTATTTAAGGGTTTATACTGTAAGCAGTATTTGCAACCTTTATTTAACTACTAAATATGTACAGAGGGAGAAAAAAGTATTCAACACGTCATACTTTTTTCTGTAAAATAAAATATTCTAAAGAACCTGTTAACATGGAATTGAACCAGATTTCGGTAAAAACCCAAACAATACAAACATAAAAATAAAACAACAAAAAAATCTGGAAAAATTGTTTCAGTATGTGTAATAACAATGGAATGACACAAGTAGAAAGTACTAAATTACTGAAATGTATTTAATACTTTATATAAAAGACTTTTGTGGTGCTGGCAGCTGAAAGCAGCCTCTCATATGGAAAACAAATTCATATGCATTGCACAGGTGTGATTTCCTTTTCACAGACTTTGACATCTTGATGGTTCTGTGAGTCTCATCTATCAAATCTAATTTTATTTTGTATATTTTACTGGATTTGAGTCAGGTAATTGGCTGAGCCATTTTGCAGCTTGATTTTCTTTCTCTGAAAGCATTTGAGAGATTCCTTGGCTGTGTTTTGGATCATTGTCTTGCTGGAATGTCCACTTTGGTTTCATCTTCATCATCCTTGCAATGTAGAAGTTGGACTGAAGCAGCTAACATTTATTTACACTGATGAAAGGAAGAAGGTTGCTGAAGAACTGCTGAGAGATTTCTGTTGCCGTCTGGGCTTTCACTGCCTTTCTATACCTTCCTTTCTTTATATGTTCAATACTTATTTCCGGTGTCATTCTATTTTATTACACATAACTTCATTTGTAAACTAATTAATATTATTTTATTATTAACCAGGTTTATTAATAACATCTGGTGAAAACTTCAAGTCAACAGCACCTTTAGAAATATGTTTTCTGAGAAAAATGGTGAAGTCGTCAAAACTTATTTCCTCCACTGTACATGAGGCATTTACAGAACATACATTTTAAAGTGATGGGAGACGAAATATACAGCAAACTCAGATGTTTTCCCGACCCAAAGAATTATAACAATGTTATCATCTCATGCAGCAAAAGTGTAGGTGCTGCAATAAAAAAGCTGCATGATAAAATATAGTAGCTGCAAGTTTCCTGCTGACATGTTGCAATACCCTTCTTTGGCATGTAAAGATTTATTTAACATGGCAACTGACATAAAAAATGAATTATTAAATGTTGATGCAGACTGGTGGTGTGTGTTATCAGTGCTTGTAAACGTGTTCAGTGCTTAAACCTGAATAGAAATATTTTCACTTATAGAAACAGAGAAACAAGAACACTGTGGTTAAAAAAACTAAAAGACTTAAGCAGTTTCATAAATGTAAATGATTACTCATCTCTTTGGGTCAGTGAATGTCCACTGCCAAAGATTTAATAGACACGTCTGAATCATTTTCATTTAGGAATAACATCCCACGGATGTATGGATCAAGATTGTGAACTTTTAATGATTATATGTCCAGCTCTAATCAAATATAATGCCAAAGATACTGTTGGTAAATGCTGCTTGGCTTTAACTGCAACAAGAATATCCCTTAAGGGGTTTATTAATTATAAAAGTCAATTTTTTAGCTTATTAATCAGTATTAAGGTAATAAATGGGTTTAGTTATTAGGTAGGACTACGGATGTAAGATCATGCTGAATATGCAATTTATACAGCAAGTACCAATAAACATCCAATATCTTAATAACAGGCAGGTAATAAGCCACTATTTAATAGGGATAATTGATACTTGAACTAATGTGTTAAACCCATATTATTACACTGTATAACCCAACAGTCAACTTTATCAAATGAAATAGTTAAATCAAAATTGACTGACAGATAATTCTACTCATTTAAAAAAGAGTTTTGAACTCAGTGTTAATAAGGTATATAAATGCCTCATTACTTCAACTTAAATGGAGTAAGTTCACAGTGCTCAAATAAATTAGTGTTTTTTTAAGTCAAATGGTTTGATGCAGTCTGTTTCCTTAAATGGTTTCAGTTGACTTAACATATTGGGTTTTACAATAAAAAAGTTGGTTTGAGTTCTTTTAATTTATTGCGTTTTACTGTGCTCAAATTGCTTCATTTACTGAAATGCATTAAGTTCAAAGTACTCATTAGGATTAGTTTTTGAACTTTAATGGTTTGTTGCAATCGGTTTCCTCAACAGTTTGAGTAACCTTAATTTTTTGGGTTTTACAGTGTAGTTTTCTAAAAGTTTATGTTTTAATTAAATAGGTCCTCATTCGCAAACAAAATTCAAACATTGGTTGAAGTCAGTTTGAAACTGTAGTTTCTTTTGGGTATCTCTTTTTATCCCTTTATAATTCAGAACAAAAATAAAATTATTTTGAGTTTATCATGTATATATAAATATTATTTATAAGCAAATCCCTCTGTAACATATTCTGAACAGATATATGAATAAAACAGCAGTTTTGTGCATGTACATGCAGCTAAAGTTCAGATTTAAGGCTCAGCGCAGGAGAAAAATTTTTTTTTTTAAAAACAACTGTTGAAAATATGTATAGTCATGGAAATCTACAGATTATCTACAGATATATATATATTTTTTTACATAAAAAACCCAAAAATAAAACCTCAAAACGAACAGGCGCATGCAATAACAGTGTTTATGCCTGCAGTGCCTGGCCTTAATACATCATGTAATGTTATCTTTATGCAACAACATGACATCTAATTTCTTGTAATCTACTACTTCTTCTTTTGACAGATGAGAAGATCAGAAAAGCCTTTAGATATAGCACAGACGATGACCTCCTCTATGCACAAACACACAAGCGCACTGCCACATTCGCTCACTTCATTAGCCCAACGGGACGCCATGATGTAGTTAAAACAACAAACACAGAGACTGAGCTCTCTTGGGCTTTTATTTTTACATAAGTAATGATTAATGTCTGCCGCTCGTCTGCTGGAGTCTGCTCCTCTCTTTCCTCCTGGGGTTTATTTAACTTCAGACGCTCGCTTACAAAAACCATGTCAAGGTGGTCTCCTTAGAAACTAAAAATGGAGCCCACTGAGGTCGATCATTGAAAAAAAGCTTTTCAAATAAAGGAAGTGACTCACAGTACTCGATGCCCAGGACAATGTCTCTGAAGTAATGGCGGGCCTGGTCCTCGGTGAAGGGACTGTCGCTTGGAACCTCCATTACAGGCCTGGAAAAAAAATGGAGACACTTTATTGAGTTAACAGTAACACTTTACAATAGGAGTACATGAATACTGATGCATTCATATGTAAGATAAACATTACTTTATTATGAATTAATGATGAGTAAATGCAGCTAAAACCTACTTGTGAAAGACTATGCTTGTTGTATCAAAAATGTAACATATCAAATATACTGTAATATGTATAGTGAGCTGTGTATGGTTAAAGGTGAACACGTTCTCTTTTTGTTAGTCTCAATGAGTATAAATTTAACAGCAAAACAGCACAAAAATAACAGAAATATTGCTGCAAAGTTTGAAAAAAAGTCACAGCAAAAATAAATAATTTTAGTCAGCAATAAAGAAGTTTTTCCTTCACAAATTCCAGAAGGGCCTGCATGGTTGAGCACTGAGCAGACAAAAAAACAAACAAAAAAAAACACCTAGAGACAGGTACTGGTATTTTAACAGGTACAGCCTGGAGACTGCAGTTGATTGCCGGTTGACAAGCGGGAAAAAAAAGGCAGAGAAAAATAGCCATATTAATAGACAAATTCCATGAAATGATGTGATAAAAATGGTAGAGAAAAAAATATCTTGATAAATGGGACGTAAAAATGACCACCAAAAATGCCTGATATACTTCGACAACAAATATATACAACATCTGGAATAAACCTTTTAAAAATCCACGATATTCAAGATTTTCCATGACCAGTGGAAACCCTAAATACATTACAATCAATTCCAAAAGTTGAGTTCACAAATCAAATGTGTGACGACGTAACACTAGGCAACTCAGTTGTGCGACTGTGAGAGAACAGAGGATTCTGGGAAAGCAAAGGACTGCAGACACAGTGGATGGAAACAAACTGTGACTCTGAGATTTACATATAAACCAATCACAAAAACCACTTAGCACAAAACAAGGTCCTCAAAGGCCATTTCATTCATTACCCACAGGCAGTGAATCACGATTGAGCAGAAAGGCCAAACATATTCAGCCAGGTCTAGTGAAAATAGACCATTCTGTAATTATGCAAAGTAACTTCTAATCTGCTCTTTTCAAGGCAGAAGCTCGCAAACACCAGAGACGCCGAACAACACATTTCTCTCCAAAACAAAGCCCGGCCACTTGGCACAAACTCATAATCAACCAAAGTAAAATGTCACATTCGAAAAAATATAATAAACTAGAAGACTGTTGCCCTTTAAATGAGCTTTTTGTGGGTTTAGAATGAGAGAGAGCAACAGAATAAATACATTCTCAAGTAAAGCTGAAAAAATTAATCGTTTGACATGACATTAAAAAAAACTATTCAATTACAAAAACCTAAAGAACTGATCTAGAAAATGAACTGAGAGACTGAGAAAGAGAGAACATAAGCATTTAATTGATCTCTTTGGAACAAGATCTAAATGACGACAGATACGCAAGAGAAGGCAGTCAATGAAGGAGGGATGAGGTGATTAATGGAACGACAGAGGATGGAAGATAACATCATGAAAGCATCAATTACGCACAAAAGATGACTAAGTGGACACGCTGAACACTCACCCTTTCTGCATCAGCTCAAACACTGCAGAGAAATCAGAAAGAAAGAATCATTAAAGCAAAACCATTGTGAATCCATTGTGAACAGGTATATTTGGGTATTGACAAATGTATTATCCGCTGCACTTTATGTAACACAATGTTCCCGGTTCTTATTTACGATGTCATCATATCCTCATATGACCCAGTTTGCGTTTTAGAAATTTGATGTGTGCTTTTATTCGCACCATTGCTTAGTGGTGTGAAGTCTTTCAGGATTTTCTTGGAGTCCATCAGCTCAAACGCTTTATATTCATTCCTACAGTATGAGTCAGTAGTGAGTCACACAGACTTGCATTTGAAACTGTTATTCTACAGAATCTCACTTCAGCCCATTAGGAAGACGGGCCGCACTGTTTGATCTGTTTGAAATGTATGCCATGCTCTGCTTTTCATTAAAAAAGTAAAGTTTGTAATGGAAGACCTCAGGGGTTTCAAACTGACTGAAATCTTGTGGTGCAAAGTGCAATGCAATAATCTGTTCTTGATACATTAAAGAGCTACTTCAACACATGATTTAAAGAGAGAGTTCACCTAAAAATCTAACTTCTTTCATTATTTACTGACTCTTGACTTGTTTCAAACCAATTGTAGTTATTTGTTCCGCTAAAGACAAAATAAGATATTTTGAAAAATGCTGGAAACCAATGACTTCCATAGTATTTATTTTTATACTATGGATATCAGTGGTTACAGGTTCCAAATATTCTTCAAAAACATCTTTTGGGTTCAACAGAAAAAAAAAATAGATAAAAAACATTTATTTGAAATACAAAGCTTTTGTAATTTTGTATATTTTAAAAGCCAATGTAATAAATCCCTACTAAATAAAATTATTAAAAATACCATAGATATAATCAGTGTTTTAGACTAAGTATGTGTCGCATTGACACAAAGATAATCAATCACGTGCTAGCTACAACAGTTTTTACACATACATTTAAAGTCAAAATTATTAGCCCCCCTATGATTGTTTTTTTCTTTTTTTTAAATATTTCCCAAATTATCTTTAACAGAGTTATGATCTTTAACACATTTTTACAGTATGTGTGATAATATTTTTTCTTCTGGAGAAATTCCTATTTATTTTATTTCGACTAGAATAAAAGTCGAGTTTTAATTTTTTAAAAACTATTTTAAAGACAAAATCATTAGCCCCTTTAAGCCATATTTTTTCTAAAGAACAAACCATCCCTATACAATAACTTGCCTAATTACCCTAACCTGCTCAGTTAACCTAATTCAACTAGTTAACGCTTTAATTGTCACTTTAAGCTGTATAGAAGTGTCTTGAAAAATATCTAGTCAAATATTATTTATTGTCATCATGGCAAAGATAAAATAAAAAAAGCATACCCATATGAAGGTTGTCCTCTGCTGGGTCATCCAGTACCTGAAAAAAGAAAGTTTATTAAAACACCATTTGCTGCACTCACTGTATAATGATACTGCACAGTCACTTTTTTACAATATGGGCACACTAAAAGGCATTAAATAATGCATAACTAATGCACAGGTAATCTTGAATTAATGTATGACTCATAAAGAGTGATTACTGCATCAGCAGCAACTGAACAATCTATATGATTCATAGCTTAAGTAATCAGTATATTATTATTAGTCAAATGTGCCACAATCTATTAATTTCCTCTTATTTTCAAATTATCAGCTCTATAATCTAAATGCATGGTCTAAATCAGGGGTTCTCAAACTTTTTAGCCTGCAACCACTAAATTAATAACTCCAGTGACTTGTGAGCCCCATTATGCTCAAAGGTGGTTATAAACATACAAATATTGTACACAATGGTGCACACACACCAACAGGAACTACCTGTATAGTATATAAACACAAGCATATTAACAACACATTGCAGGGGTCTAACAAACAAATAATTTTTATAACCATTATTCATTGTTTCACTTAATATGAATGAGAATAATATTAATATTAATAATTTAATATTTTTAATTAATAATAATTTTATATGAATAAAAATTAATCACTTAATGAGAAAGGTTGGCACAATGTTTACAGCACAAGACTATTCTTGGTATAATTATGAAGATTATCCTCCATGTTCAGTCGTGGGCTTTATTTTTTATTTATGTGAGTGCCATAGGATTGTCAAAGTTTAACATTGTGCCGTAAAACAAATCTGCTGCAATTAAAGCTTTTGCTTTGACGTTAATCTTGCATAATAACCACAGGGGTGGCAATCCAATAAAAAAAAAAATTTCAAAGGCTGATGGCTTTTTATTTGCATGGTGTTTTTTTGTTACTATTAAATATTAAGTATGTATTAAATATATCATAAGGTAAAAACAAGTTTTATCTTCTGTAGGTTATGGATAAAATATAGTAATCCTAATAGTTTAAAAACATAAATGAGACTTTGCTATTTTAGGGATGGGAAAAAATGGATGTGTTCTGGTCATATTATGCATTAAACATGCTGGATTCCACCAAAGCCCAATGAGATGAAGACGACACGAGAGTTGTTAGTGATGACTGAGTCCTTGTCTTCTGGCATTGCAAGAATGCCAGTAAAATCTTTGTGCACTGCTGCGCATCCCTGTCTGTGCAATAAGCAATGCATACGTGTTGCGAACCTTCCTATAGGCGCATATGGCTAACAAGCTCTTTAAATAACCACAAAAATAATATTGCATATTTACTTTAGACCAGCGTTTAGTTGGTCAATTGCATTCTCTTTTTCAGTTGCCTCAAAATAGCAGCACATCAACAATTCACCTCCATTACAGATCAGCACACCTATGGGTGCACAAACGGGTGTGAATGCATTTGCTATCCAAACAATATGACACTGGATGGAAAATTATACCTATGCCTGGCTGAAACTACATAAGACAGTCAAGAACTTAGTAGAGTGTCAGCTAGTTATAAACCAATGTGTGCAAATATGATATGACAGAAAAACTAACACCATTGACGAGTAAGTCACTCCGAACCTGCTAGAAAAAGTTGCTTATTACTGGAAAACCTTGACAAAAAAGATGCACTCAATCTGAAAACAGCCAAGCTCCTGGCACAGGCCTCTACTTTTAGTTTTACACGAGTGATGAGATTCGATAAGCATCGGGTGCAGCTCATCCTTCACTGCCAGCAGAGCTCCATTTCTGTTTCCTGTATTAAGGCTATACTTGAGCCGGCAGCCGGAGAGCCGAGGAGATTGGAGTGTAGGTGGTTCCTCTTCCTCACTTTCTAAGTTTCCTTTAAACATTTTTCATGCTCGGATTGAATGTCTCTCTTCCATGCACCCTCTCAGCCCTCTTTTCTAATTTTGCTGACGTACGTGGGAGACGCTGTGATTGAAGAGCACTCAGACAGAAAAAGAAAGATCATTTTTTTTCTTTCAGCATCCCTCCTTTCTACCTTGCTTTTCTTCATCCGGCCATCGATTGCACTCCTCCTCTCCCCACCCCATTCTGAGGGCACCGAGGGCATCTCTGTTCAACAGATTTACTCCTGGCTGATTTTCAGCATTGCTATAATTTCATCCTCTCTAGTCTGTAATTCGGCTTGGTTCTTGAGGGTCTAAATCAGTTAAATTCAGTTCCCATTTATATTTCCTCTCCATTTGTTTTAAGTGTCTTTGCAATTCTAATCTAATGTTTTTATCTGACTGCATCCAAGACCCAGAGTCTCCTAATATAACTACAGCAGCAAGTGTTTATTAACCAGTTAAGCTCTGGGGCTATTTGGGGTAATTCCGCCTGAATTTGGCCTTCCGATTTAAAAAGCTTCCCATACCCACATGCAGAGGTGTAAATATAAAAGTTTGGTATCATTTGAATGGAAACTCTTTGAAATTTCATAAAATACAGTTGAAATTGAAAACAATTGTTGTATATGTTGTCTGTGTTATAATAAACACAAAAAATGTGATTTTTTATATAAACTGAAGTTTGGAAATGTGTAACTCAGGCCTTGAGTGTTCCAGCACCCTGGACACAATTTTATTTCTTTCCAGCAGGTGTCAGCAAACACAGGAAAAATTATTTATTTCTTTATAATAATTTATGTGAGAGTTATTCTATTCCAACTGCAAGGAGGAAAAATGCCTTTTTTTTTATTTCCGCCTACCTATTTTGATGTCTCCCCATACCCTCATACAGTACAATAAATGCAATATCTCAGTGTCATTTTACAGAAAACCCTTTCAATTAAAAAAAGAACTGCTGAAAGTGATAAATAATATTATATATGTTGTCTGTCCTATGATGAACCACCTCAACACAAACTGCTTTTAGTTTTTTGTTCTAAAGCCTGATTAAAAAGTGTATAACTCAGGCCCTCTATGTTCCATCAAACTGCAGATTGTTTTGATTGTTACCAGCATTTGTCAGGAGAGACTAGAAAAAAGCATTTTGTTTTTATCATGTAGTATGCAATAATTATGTTAGTTCAACCGAAGGGTGGGAAATCAACTTATTTGCTTCTGATCTGTGACTTTTACGCACTCTGTTTTGGACACCTCTCTTCCTGTTCGTCATGCAATATCTCAGTCACTGATTGGCTTATCAAGGCTCGCGATACATCAGCGTAAAGCCGAGAATCTCACCTTTGTGATATGTAATACATCTGGATAGGTTAAAGCTATCATATTTTCCTGAATTTTGGAATATTATGACCCTAATTTGTTTCGTTTGGCACTTACAAAACACAGCAGGGGGTTACTGACACATCCTCAGAAAACGCTGAAAATGGACTCATTTTGCAGAGGACAACCTAACGTAAAAGATGATGTAGCTTGTTTGGCTATCTGTGCTATCTCCTGCAGCTCACGGAGCAAATAATCAATAATTTCCCTTGTATGTTTCCAAAAAATGAGTTTATACTTTATGATTCATTTTTGAGTTTAACTGGTTAATCAATAAAGTAATAATAAATTCAGAAAAATATTCTGAAGTAAAAAAAGAAAGAAAATAAAAGTAATAAAATAAATAAACAAAATAAAATAAATAAATAATAACATAAATAAATAAATAAATAATAAATTAAATTAATAAAAGAAAGAAAGAAAATAAACGTAATAAAAAATAAATAAAGGAAATAAAATAAATAAATACATAATAAAATAAATAAAGAAATAAAAGAAAGAAAGATGAAGTAATAAAATAAATAAAGGAAATAAAATACATATACTATAAATAAAAGTAATAAAGAAAGTAAAGAAAGAAAAGAAAATTAATAAAAGAATCAAATAAAATAAACATATAAATAAATAATAAATAAAAGAAAGAAAAGAAAGAAAGAAAGAAAAAAATAAAAGTAATAAATAAATAAAATAAAATAAATAAATACTAAAAAATAATAAAAGTAATAAAATAGATAAAAGTAACAAATACACTAAATAAATAAATAATAAAATAAATAAATTAATTAATTAATAAAAGAAAGAAAAGAAAAGTAATAAATAAAAAATAACATAGATAATAAAATAAATAAAGAAAAGAAAGAAAAGAAAGAAAATAAAAGTAATAAAATAAATAAAGGAAATAAAAAATAATAATAAAATGAATAAATAAAATAAATAAAATTAAAGAAATAAAGAAAGAAAAAAAAGAAAAAAAAAGAAAATTAAAGCAATAAAATAAACAAATTAATATATAATAAATAAAAGAAAGAAAAGAAAAAAGAAAAGAAAAGTAATAAAATAAATAAAGGAAATAAAAAATAAAAAAATGAATAAATAAAATAAATTAAATTAAATTAATAAATAAATAAAAGAAAGAAAAGAAAAAAAAGAAAATAAAAGCATTAAATAAACAAATACATAATAAATAAAAGAAATACAAGAAAGCAAGAAAGTTATAAATAACAAATAAAAAATAAAATAAATAAAGAAATAAATAATAAATATAGAACATAAAAGTAATAAAATAAATAAAAGTTACAAATAAAATAAATAAATAATCAAATAAATAAATAAATAAATAAATTAATTAATTAATTGATAAATTAATAAAAGAAAGAAAATAAAGACGATAAAAGTAATAAAACAAATAAAGAAAGAAAATAAATAAATAAGATAAATAAATAATAAATAAAAGAAAGAAAGAAAGAAAGAAAGAAAGAAAGAAATAAAGAAAGAAAGAAAGAAAGAAAGAAAGAAAGAAAGAAAGAAAGAAAGAAAGCTTGTTTATTCAGAAAGAGTCTTAAAAGTAACGTTTCAATGGATGAACGGAAAGAAAAAGAGAAGTAGGCTCAAAGAAACTATATTTTAGATTTGCTACTATAAACGTGTTATTAACTGGCACTAGTCATTAGCTGAGGATTATAATAATGAATGAAATAAACTGAATTTCATTTTACCTCAACAAGTTTAACTATGTTCAGATGGTCCAGTTTTTTCAGGATTGCAATCTCCTGGTAAACTCTCTCCAGAGGACCGAGCACTTTAGGCTGCTCCCCCTGGGCAGCTTTAGGACCTCTGGGAGGAGGACGTCCTGCACGGGGAAAGAATGACATTTAAATGGCATTAAAATTAACTGAAAATACTGCTTCAGTTAAACAGAGAAATGCTTCAGCATCTGCTCCAAAAGGACAACATCTGCTAAGCATAACATCTGCATGCATTAGAATTTAATTTAAAGCCATACATACTGGGAAATCCATACTGCTTCATCAGCTTCTTCTTAGATACAACTTTCATTGCCTGCAAAACAAGACAAGATTCAATAAGACAAATCTTACCAAGATTACACAAGTCTGATCTAAGTGAACTAGCTTATTTCCACCGCCCTGAGCATATCAAACGACATAATCAACAGATTTTTTTTTCATCTACATACTAATCAAACAAAGCTTTAAGAGAGTTCAATCAACGACACTCGAGATTCCTCTCACAGCAGTGCTCCTGCGTAGGTGATTGCTAAAGTCAATGTGGAAATGTGGTCACAAACAGTGACTGACAGACTATAAGAAGCTTACAAATCCAAGAGCTTGTGGTGTACATGTGATTTATTTTTACACTTTTTGGGGGGTAACACTTTACGTTCATAAGACTATGATTAAACCTTTATGATCATGACATCACGAATATGAATGAGATTCTAAACATGCATACGAAATAAAAGGTTCTATTTTTAACAATCTAGGCGCAAAGTCTAAAGCGCAAGGCGCAAAAGCATTAAGACCATGTCCGAATCCACTTTTGATGTTATAAGGATGGAAAAATACGGTATAACAGGGTTGTGCTTATTCTCTTAACGAGTTATGGATTTGTTTTGAGCATAACGTGCATTAAACCAATAGGAGTGTCATCTCAGATTTCCTTTAAGAGTCAAATGCGTCACACCATGGCATGCGCAGGTTTGTCTCTCTCTCTCCCTCTCTAGAGCTGCGCTTGATTGGGGTCCAGGTCCAGCTGTGTAGCGAGTGGGAGCGTATATACAGTAAGCGGAGGAGAGGAACAAAGGATGAATCTTCTGCTCTGTGCAGTTCGCAAAGCTCTGCCACTGCTGTTGTTCTGAGGAGCTCCTATCTCCTGCCCAGACTATTTATTGCATAAGTGTGGTGTGGTTGACTGATTTCGTTAGCTAAAAAGTCTTTATTTCTTTTCTAACTGCTCGCTGTATTTTAATCTGAGCCTGTGTGCTTTGTTTTCACTTATATTAAAACTATATTATTTTTGGATAATTGAAGCAGTAGGTTGGAAATCGTCACTTATTTTAAAATCCCGTTTTCTCCTAGTTTGCCTAGTTTGTGGCATGTGAGGGAGAAAGGGAAGTTTTGTTGTAATTTTATTTGGGGTTCTTTATTTTTAGCAGGTAATTTAAAATTATTTCCAAATAGGTTTGCTGTCTTTTTGTTTGTTAGACAAAGAGATGCTTCCAAGATCTTTATTGTTAAACATAAACCTTGTTATTCCTTGATAAACTGGTTGTGATTATTGCGAGCTGGGACAAGAGAAGGGGAAAGCCTTATATTTGTCATCTAAAAGTTTAATTTGTACTTTTGTTATTGTTCCCACCAGCCCTAGACTGGGCGGGACGTAACACACCAATAATATTGTTCTTGAAATTAACAGGTGGTACAAACTGAAATGTCATTGAATATTGATGATGTTGTTATAAAATGATTTACCAGCGTGCTGACATTATTAATGAGAAACTTTAATGACAAATTAAATTCATTCTATTGAAAAATATCCAAGACAATTCTAACAGTCTCATGACAATCACATATATCAAAGATTTATCAAGTCATGTTGTCTTGGTAGGTCAAGGATGTTACAGATTGTGATGTATTTGTTTATGCCAAGTTTTTATAAAGACATCTCAAACATGACATAAAATGACATAACTGAGCAATTGACACTTAAAGGCAATTTATGTTCATAAGCATGCATAAAACCTTTTATATTCATGATATGTGAAATGTAGTGATTATAAAGTCATGTCAGTCTAATGAACACCCCATCAAGTAAAGTTTTGTCTTTTTTCTGGAGAAAAAAAAACAACATATCCAATCGCCGATGCTCGGATCAGATGTCTTTATGTGCAATTCAAATGTTAATCAGATAAATTGCTTTAGCGCACAGAGTTTTTTAAAACTTGTACTTCCATGGAAACAAGTATTCAGTCATCTGCATGTTTTTTTTTTACAACGATAGATGTCCATTGCAGAAGAATTGTGCACCTGTGTCTTTTTATCGGGATGAAAGGATGAGACATGCATACAGCACGCAAACAGAAAATTTGGAGTCTTATGTAACGGGGAGAGTGCTTTCTCTGAACCTCTGCCACTTTTGCTCATTACAGTCAGAGAATGGCAGTGCAACAGGCTGCCAGTTTCTAGCACCTGCGTAAAACATGAGGTTTCATAATGAGCAAGTGTCTGATAACTTCAGAATTTATCCTCGAGTTTTTCATGACACATTCACATACAGTCAAGGAGAGAAATTCAAAGCCTCTTGAATCCCCGTGGTCGGTTTCATTAATTGCTCATGCTACAAAAATCCAGAATGACAAAAACACAATGAGCCTTCATCTTAAAACTGAAAGCGCACACAATATTACACATAAATCAAGACATTCAGTAATGCGAAAGTGTTTTTCTCGTCTCTCTCAAGGACAGCTGGAGGAGGGCCATGTCTGCAATGCTGACGAGTTTAAATAACTCAGTTCGTCGAGAAGTGAAGAGGAAAACATGAATGTTTTATGAACATGTCAGAGGTGGGTGCGATGAAACAAAATTGCTATTTAGAATGCAGTGGATACAAAATGAACTGAAGCCTCAGAATATAAACAACTGGGGAACTGAATCAGTAAGCAAGCAATACCCAAACACTGTTTGTTATATGGGGAGATGGAGATATATTTCCTGTATACTGTAGTCCACATTTAAAAATGACAAAACAATATTTAAAAAATATAATATTTTTTTATTGTACTGTTTGATTGAGTACAGTAAATGCAGCCTTGAACATTAGAGACATTAAAGGGATGGTTCATTCAAAAATAAAAAATGTACATTTCATTTTCTCACTCTCACATCAACTTCTTTCTTCAATGGAACATTAAAAGAACACTTCACTTTTTGGAATTAGGCTAATTTTACAACTCCCTCAAAGTTAAATAGTAATCTTTGCCCTCTTCTGTTCAAAAAATGTATTGCAATTCGTTCAACAATTCTACCGGTTTGAACAGTCACATATTTAAATCGATTATCAACTGACTCACGGTGAATTGTTACATTCCCATTGATCAGTAAGTAGAGGTCTTTGGAAACCTGATATATTCATTTTATTATAAATATTTCATACGTGTATTTTAATACAATGTGGAAGGCTGCATTCACTTGGTCAAACAAGCAATTTTTGCTGCTCAAAATGAAAACAAAAAAGAATGAAAAACATTAAACAAACAAAAAATCTTTTTATTTTATTGCAACTACAGCATAATGAACCAGAGATGACTGAATGTTGCAAAGGAGGGAAATTAAAACGAAATTTTAACAGGAGGATGACTGAAAGAGCAGGGCAAGAGAACACGCAGAGAAAAATGAAGGACAAGTTTTAATTTCAGAATCCTCTCTACCTATAAAGAGTATGTGAACGTGTGTTGCTTGCCAGAGCACTATTAGCCTGCGCACAGGTCTGTGAGGCCAGTGGAGTGTAAAGGCCAGAGACGAGGCCAGTCTCACTCTACTCTGCCTTTATGAAGGGATTTGATCTCTGTCCTCTGTTCATCCTTGCTGTTACAAATCCACACAGCATGAATTAATGAATGGAGCTGGGAAGCGGGAGCTGTATTTTGCTTTCAGACACACTGTTTATTATGACAGATGATTATGAGGACGAGGAGAGGAAAATATTCAGATGTGATCAGTACACCTGCAAAAAATATGAATTATAAAGAATGAATACCAAATGTGAGCACTTTCATATGACGATACATCCTGGATTTGTGCATTTTGATCCAAGCATAAAAAAAATATATATATTTTTTTTTTTTTCCACTGTTGAGTCATGCAGTTTATTGGTCATATATACAGTATATATGCTTTGAAAAGAAGAGGATTCTGCAGTTGAAAGCCCATTCTTTTCAAGGTTATGATTTCAGCTGTGCCTTTCTCCTGTTGCGAGAAGTGCTAGTTTGAGTGTTTGTGGCCTTTTTCTCAGCATGAAGAATCTCATCTGACCTCTCTCATTAACAAAGTGTTCTCATATAGTGAACAGGCTTTCAATGGATGTAAATTATGTGATGTAACTACTTGTGAAAGTGCCTGTCTGAAATATCTGAGATAAAAAAATAAAAAAATTAAATAATAATAATAAAATAAAATACAATCACATCTAGCATCAACAATAATGTGTCAATCTAAGTCATTTAGGCCATGTTTACACTTTCAGGTCTTGATGCCCAATTCCAATTTGTTGCCTATATCTGATTTTTTTGAATGTCCGTTGTCCGTTCTTTCAATTGGGACACATATCTGATTCATGTGTTTACACTTGCCATACAATTTACGACGTTTCGCATGCATAAAGGCAGGTTCTAGCATCTGCGCCACACTAAGAAATTGTCTTACTTTTAGCTCTATGAAATATGCGAAGATAACCCAACTTTAAAGTGATTTTAAGGCGGAGGAGGTAAAGGGCAGTCATCGCATCTTGCGCCTATGGTTTATGTATGGTGTGCTCCACCATTCATGAGGAATTTGTGGGTACGAGAGAGATCTCAGGTCTGATGGGAGCAAATTGTGGCAGGCTTTAATGAGAAGCAGTGGGTTCAAAATTTTAGGATGAGCACACACACACACGCTCTTGCTTCTACGTCATTAAACTATGAAGAAGTACCACGTTGTTGCAAATTTAATGACGTACTACACGGAATGCCTCAAAAAATCTGCTGTTTACATGACTGTCACATTGTCACATATCTGATTTATACACACATATGAAGGAGGCCTAAAATCGATCTCTGTATATCTGAATGCATGCGTTTTTTTCATGTTTACATGGTCATTGAACATCAGAATTGGGTCACATTTAACTGGCAGTGTAAACGGGGCCTCCGACTTTCTTATTAAACATCATAATTATTAAACATAAAAATGGCATACACAATTATAATAGTTTGAAAGTGCTGAGAAGAGTAGTTTTGTGTCATACTGCAGGGCATTTTCGGATATGCAGCTGTTTTGGCACATTGTTTACAACTGTTAAGGTTCCTTTTGCAGCTTTTGTCACAAAAAATAAGCACAGTTTAGCTTATTTTAAGCTGATTAGTGCTGAAAATCTCACTTCCTGTCATGCTGACTGCAGGAAAAGAGAACATTAAAACTTCTATATTAATGCAACTAAAAAAAATCTTCCTTTTCCTGATGTAAATGCTTTTTAAAAAGCCTGTCTTGACTTCATGTGGGGAAATGTTAATTAGAAAGAGATGTCCATAAAAAGTCAATTTAAAAAGTATTTTCCATTTCCCATATTCTACCACAGGGCTTGGTGACAGAATATTATCATATTTAAGATCAATTTGAAAGCAAAAGGGTGTTTTTTGAAAGAGATGCCAATTAGATATATTAGGCTTTTATTTTGATATATATTAGTGATTTTGGTCTATATGACTATTTCAGTTTATAACGAGAATAGGGACAACACTAAACAAATTGCTAAAAACTTTCTATGTATCATTTTCTGCTCCTAATTAGAACACAGCAAGCATATAAAGCAAGCTTTGAGAAGTGCTGCTAATATTTATCAAGCAATAAAAATCCCCTTTCCTTAGGCCAAAGCAACGAGTCTGTGAAGGACTGCTGAGAAGAATTTTACCGTAGAATGACATGACAGTCATTTATGACATTATTGGTGCAACCCAATTTATATACCAGTGTACTATTCAAGCCGCTTTCAACATGTCTGAATAGTGTTTACAGGACAATCTTGCAAGAAACCTACATTTTCACTTGTAAAAAATGTGACAGGGCCTGAACTTTAAGCTTGTCTTCCTGAAAAAAATCATACAAAAACAAGTATAAAATCATACAATTCATTGATAGAATGCATCCTTAATCACTGTCTGCTTCTCCTCTGTCAAATGATGTCACTTGATGACACAAATGATGTCACTTCCTCAGTCATAACCTTAAAAAATGAATGCAATTGTGACAGGACTGACAGAAACAGTAGTATTTTTTGTAGAAATTATTTATGATTTAATCAATTACTGTGAATTATAACAACTTAAACTTAGTTGTTTAAGATTTTTTTTTTAAATAACAGTTTTTAGTAAAAATGAATTATTAAAGCTGTAGCTTCAATTGGACTGAGGACAAGGACTTTGTAAACTGTGTTTTTAATAAAGAAAAACAATCTGAGAAGCAAACGAATTACATATTACTTTACAGAACAACTCACAGAAATCAACCATCAGTCCATTTCAGCAATTGTTTTGGGATTAAATTTATTTTTTAATTATTTATTTTAAAAATGTATTTATTTATTTATTAAACTTATTATGCACTGTATTTCTGTTTTTATTTCAAGAACAGATAATGCACATTTCTGGAAGAATGTCACTTACACTAAAAAGATCAAGATAAGATCTATGACTCGAACTTGGGATATACCCGAAGCGCAATGGTTGTTCATGTTGGCCTACTTTCCATAAGGCTATCAGAACCTACATTTATATGATATATTGAATACATGTACAGCATAATAAAATGTGAAATATCAATATGAAAATTGCACACTTCTGCCAATGAATTCAGTTTATGTTACTGCTGTAAAACTATAGTAATAGTTTGTGATTTGTGAAAAGAAAAGCATTCTCAACTCAGTTTATTAACTGAATTGTTGCACAATAATTCCGCTGTTTTTCTCTTCAGTGCTCTGATAAGTTTTTGATCAGTTGCTGACAAGTTTTCTAAAATATGGCGATACATCAAACTCCAACAACAGTAAACAGACATACTATTTTACCCATTGATGTTTTTCTCTGCTGCAGTGTAAATGTGTCCCGGTGCTGATATATTTTTAATAAATAACATTCTTTAGCACGTTCATTATTAAAATGTGTTGAACTTGTGTTATAAAGACTGTTAAATCATACTGTAATCACATTTCCTTTGTAATGGTTTACTCCCAATACTAATGACAAACCTCCTCCATTTACTCTCATTTACATTACCATTCTATGCATCCTGCCTGTTCTCCATCATTTCTCTTTTCTCTTTTTACAACACTGTAAAAAGAGATAGCTGTTGTCATGAATAAAATCAGGTACAGTAAACTCATTACGAATAAGTTTGTACACCTTACAATATTTAAACAAGTGATCCCAACTTTTTAGCACATCAAGTTGTTAAACTAAACAAATTCAAGTAATCTTGACTTACACTAATATGTATTTACAACTTTTGAGTGGTCATGTGTCAAAAGCATGTTAATGATAGAGAATGGTGAAGAATTAAAACTTAAGCATAATCAGACATGAGCATAATAAATCTGAGTTTTTTTATTCTTTGATGTTCAAAAGGTATAAATATATTAATATATTATAATATATTAATATGAAACAATTATATAGGCTGCAGGGTGGTGCAGTGGGTAGCAAATTTGCCTCACAGCAAGAAGGTTGCTGGTTCGAGCCTCGGCTGAGTCAGTTGACGTTTCTGTGTGGAGTTTGCATGTTCTGCCCGTGTTGGCGTGGGTTTCCTATACACACTTAAAATTATTACACTACTTAGAAATTTTAAGGCAATTGGTTTCCTCAATTTTTCGAAGGTCAACTTATAACATATTACAGTGCATGTTGTTCCTTACTTTTTTTTTAAAGCGTTAAAGCGAGTTTAAAGCGTCACTAGCATCAGAATTTTGTCCACGCAGATCACCTTGACAGATCTCACAGCACTGCACTAATCAGATGATGCAACAAGAACATGAAAATAATTATAGCTATTTTAAAGGGTACTTACGTAATATTTGTCATCATCTTCATTGTATGCCAACTTGACAACACCATATGAGCCCTTTAAGAAGCGGATAGAGGAAAAAACATGAGTCAGACTATGAGACTATGCTGAGGGTCAGAAAGGGTCAGTGTCTGCCTGACTATATGAAACGCAACATGGCCATGGCATTTCACTTGATTGCTTATGCATGTAGACTATACAAATGACACAATATGAGAATGATGTATTATAGGTGCGCTTACCTTCCCAATCTCACTCTTTAACTTGTACTGATTAAGCTGGATGCAGTCCTAAGATTGAGAGATAGAGAGAGAGAGAGAGAGAGAGAGAGAGAGAGAGAGAGAGAGAGAGAGAGAGAGAGATGGGGGGGGGGTTGTTGGGGGGGGGAGAGAGAGAATTGAATCAATCCCAGCTGCGCACACAAAGGAGCTGTGGCACAATATTAATATATTACACACCAGAGGGAACGTGTAAGCCAGTTACAGGCAGAAAAGACAAATCTCTGCATTTGTCTCACAACCTATTCCACATGGGAAGAAGAGAAACTGAACAGAAGAACAGAAACTATGAGAAAGGATTTAAAAATAACTTTTTGTCCTGATTGACAATGACTGCAATTTCCCACAACATTACATTTGACAGTTGGCAAAAATTTGGTCTGCTAAAGCCAGTGTATGATTTGGATGTAAAACATTTTGCAGCTCTGCACAAGAAGTTTGGACAGAGGAGAAATGGTTGTGCCCAACTGAGACGTTTTTTCCCCCTTAACTTTCGTCAATTCCACCAGTAAAAATGAAAATCACACTGAACTGAACTAAACTGAACTTCAACTCTGAAAACTGGACTGACACAGTTTTAATTTACTAGAACGTCTGTGTTAAGCTGCTTTGACACAATCTACACTGAATTTTAAATGTAGACATATTTCCCTCCCAAAATAAATCCTAAAGAAATGTCTTTAAACTGAAGAAAATACCAGTAACATCCCTCATCAACACCAATTGAGAAACCACCAGCACAGTAAAGCAAAGACTAAGAGGAACAGGAAGAATAACAAAAGCAGAACTAATGCGTTAAAAGAGGAAAAAACACATTGGAAGAGGAACATCACTGAGAATATAATGACAGATAATGACACATAAAAAACACAGGTATGGATTTTACACAGATACTTGTATTAAAATAGTTCTTATTTAACCAATGCACATTGACAATTTTGGAACTAGTTAAATAAAAAGGAATAAGAGGTAAAAAGTTGACAGAGTGAGAGAGAGAGAGACTTTACTTTTAAACCCCTTTTTAATATAAAAAAATTCTCAAAAAAAAGCAAAAAAACATTACATCTCAAAACAAAAATACATTATTTAAGTTTCTCATTTTAAGATCAGGACCATTACCTGCTGCATTGTGACTATTACCACAACAATAGATCCACATGCTTCTCCAATGTCTAGATAATTACACCACATTTTATATCTCTAACAAATACAGAAAAATTAAGGCATATCAGAGAGAGAACTCCCATCTGAAAACAACAGCAACAAAATATGTATTAGCCTGTCATAAACACAGAGAGTCAGTAAGTCCGTGAACAAAACTAGTCAGAGACAGTATTAGAAACCATCTGAATAAATGTACAGTTTTATTCATTGTTATTATTTTTCTTTCATTATCTTAATAATCACTAAATAATGCTTTTCTGTTCTTAACTGTGTATGTTTTTATCAAAAAATTTTATAGTTTTTTTCATGTATGTACATATATGTATTATTTTACTATTTTATTCATTATTTTTATTCATTATTCTGTACTATTTTATTAATTATTTATGTAATGTGAACTCAGAGAGAGAGAGAGTGAGAGAGAGTGAGAGAGAGAGAGAGAGAGAGAGAGAGAGAGAGGAAAGTTAGACTCCTGGCACATGCTCAGTGAGTCCTGCACTGCAGTAAACCTCCACCTGCACACACAAACAGATGGTCAAAACTTTGCAAGTACCACAAGCAGAGGACAGTACTTTAGCTAGAAATATATTCAAAACTATTTTGATGGATCTTTTTGAATTTCTTAGAACACTTCTGATGAAGCGAAACAAAAATTTTAGTTGATACCGATAGGTCACAAAATACTTTTGTGATATGGTCAATAACTTACACTATTTCACTATACACTATTGGGTGTAAAACATAAATGAAATGAAAATGAGTAATACTACTTACATTACTTATCAAATATTCATCATGCTATTCATTCTTTTCATTCCTCAATAATTCATACTGTCACGGTCTCAACAATGAAGAACAATAAAGCCCTTACATGAAGCAAATTACATGAATATTTCATAGTAATCTACACTTGCCTATATCTCAAAATTATTTGACTTACAGGCTCTATGCACAGTAATACTATTCACTATTCACTATAATACTATTCCATTTAATATTTTTATTATCTACATTACTAGCCAATTAGCCAAATTATAAGAGCTTTGCATATTACAAAAAAAGATAAATATTTAATTTATTTAATATTTAATTTCTTAAATATTTTATTTATTGTTTGCAATGCAAATTCAATTAAATCCACTTTATTTGGTAAACAAAATAAGTCTCTCAAATAATATATCTACTAAATGACAGAAAATATTTCTTTACAAACTGTATTGTAAATAAATCATAAAAACCTTTTCATATTAGTCAATAATACTACTGTAATTCATTTATAAACTGAATAAATATAAATTTTCATAAATAAATAACACAAGCAAAAATCATTGATGGGCTAAAAATCTTCGGAATTCCCTTAATGCCCTTAATGCTTTTGCACCACGCGCTTTAGACTTTGCGCCTAGACCATTACAATAGACCCATTAAAATTTGTATTTTTGTATTTTTTTTATTTTTGTATTTTTAGTTACAGCGTGGGATAGTTCTTTTTTCTTGTTCATGTTGTCTCTCAGTCATGTAAATCGAAATTGTGATGTATAACTGGTGGGTTCTAAAACAAAAAAGGCATAACAAATTAATTTGCTTTCTGTCTAAGTTCCTTTCCACACACAAGCACAGGTTTTCCAGGCTGCTAATGCTATTGTGTAGCATGTAGCATCAGGTAACACTTCATAAACTACAGAGCTCATGTTGCTCTACATATGAAGGACTCGTGGAGTCAGATCACATCTGAGCTCAGTCACAACAAATAAATGCCATGTCTACTTCTTGTCAAGACAGAGACACATCCTGAGGCAATAAGAACTGAAGGATTGCAAACAGAGAGAATGAATGACAGAGCAATAGACAGGGTTAAAAGAGTTCAAAGAGAGTTTTCACAGAAGGAAAGGAAACGTTTAAGCGTGACAGTTGCGGATTAGCACACAGGGTCAGTTTTCATTTTGGTTCTCTTCCAGGTTGGTCCTTTTTTCATGTTAAACCCGGATTAGACTGGATTATCTTGGCTTTAAGAGTGATACAGCATATTGTGCATTCAAATGTTATACTGCGATAACATCTGGATCACAAGGTGTAAGATGTGTAGGTCTGTGAGCAAGCATTTACGAGAAAGGGCACAAGTACATTATGGACAAAGGTGAGTGACGGAAAAAGTTAAGTCGAACAAAATGGAAAAGGGCAAAAGGGAAAAGGAAACTGAGAAAAGTATAAAGGGAATGCTCGTAAAAGCCAGAGAGGAAGAGAAATATCCTGCGATGTGAAAACCTGACAGTCAATTGCTTTGACTGCTGCATGTTCCCTAAGCAAAAGCACCTCACATTACAGTTCACACTTCAGCTGGAGTGTCAAGGAGAAGAGAGGAGTGGGTATATGACAGCTGTCTGAAGTCTGAGCGGGGAAACCAGACAGCTGTTCTTTAAGAAAGAGGAAACAGTTGAGACGTGTGACTGGAGGAGGAGAGAGACGGTAAAGGAGAGACAATGAGAAAGGATAAGATGGGAACAAAATATCTCAACCTCAAAAATGAATAAATAATTTCAGATTTAAAGGGTAACTGCTAAATTTGATATGTACTGTATATCTTATATCAGTGGTTCTAATGTTGAGATATTTGTATTAATGCAATTGAAAAATTGTATATCTATAGTTGTTATTACTGTAATTTACAGTTAATAATTTGCATCATATACATCTAGACCTCAATATAACAGATTATGTAACTCGTCCCATCCTGCAAAAGGTATAGTTCACCCAAAAATGAAAGTTTACTCACTATTTACCCTCTAGTGGCTCCAAATCTTTATAAGGGTTTTATTCAGTTGAACATTAAAGAATATTTAATGAAAGAAAGCTGAAAACCTGGAACCAATGACTTCCATAATAGAAAAAACAAATACTATGGATGTCAATAGCCCCTTTGACACATATACAGTGGGTGACATTTTAAAATGAACATTACTGCCGTGCCTTGTGCTAAAGTAAGAACGTGTTTTTAGATAGAACAGCAGTTTGTGACCATGCCGCCAGGAGGCACAAAGGGATGGGATGCGAACTGACAGAAATGTGCTAGCACACAAATAAATGTACATCTCAAGATGCGAAAATGTTCCTTCATATGTTTACACCGAAGTTGTTCTCAATACTTAAGCATCTGCGGAATTTGTAATGTAGTCAAATGTGTAACCATTTAGCTGTGGTTAGCACTTCTGTCTTTGGATGTCTCTGGGACAAAAGCAGCTGCATGAATGCTAAAGATTTAAAAAAAAAAAAAAAAAAAAAAAAAAAAGGAAAACCATCAACAAAAGCCTGGCCCCTATTATGTTTACAAATACAAGCGCAGCAGTTTAGAGGCCATTTATGGTTAATGATGTCAGAAATTTCAGTATTTTGGAATGATTGTGTGAATGGTATTTTCCGGAAAAGCGCTTTTCTTAATTTATCGGTAAAGTAGTTCTGGAAATTTTCTGGAAATTTACCAGTATCACTGTGTGAATGGGGCTAATAGCTACTGGTTTCCAGCTTTCTCCGAAACATTTTATTCAACAAAATAAAAAAAAATTCAAACAGGTTATTAAAATGATTTAAAATACAGAGAAGCATATTTAATACTTCTTTACTGTGTTAAGACGAAAATAAACTGCTCTTAATTGTAACACAAGTTATTTAATCAACATTTAAAAATACTTTTGCAACAGTATATATTTCCCTGATGTATGACTGCACAAAACCCTTCTAGAGTCTAATGAAATGATTTAATAAATGCAAGGATCTTCAACCGGTTTGTTGTCTGACTATTGATACCAGCATTTGGTTATCTAATGAAAAGTGTGGTGGAATGAAACAGTTTGAGCAGATATTTCTGAAAAGCAATCAGATATGACATGTGTTCGTAGCCCTGGAAACTTCACAGCAGCTCACTGACAGTGGGCAAATTCCCAAGAACAATACTAGCAAAGTGAAGTGGGTCTGTGAGAGAGAGAAAGGGATGCCTGCTGCGATTTGTGCTAGAAGTATCTTTACTGCGGTATTCATGTAATTTAAGACTTTCAACATCACTACATGTGATATGCTCTTTTGCTCCAGCCCCAACGCTTCTGGTTTGCTCTCTCTCTTGATTTCTGATCCATGACTTCTGAAATACTGTCTCTAAGTTGTGTGCACCAGGGAGCCTCCTGAATGAACTTCCGGAAGATGTTAGATGTCTGCTGTGGTCACTTAGATTTCATTCAAAATGCATGAAAATGTAGGTCAAATCTATTTTTACCCATATGTGATTCAGATGAGTGAAACTTTTACGTACTAGTTTGTGATTATGAAATCTATTTGTGATTGTGATTATGAAAAATGCACGTGAAGGTGGTCAGTGGAGCACAGGGATCTATTTTAATGATCTAGGCACAAAGTCTAAAGCGCATGGCGCAAGAGCATTAATGGTGTGTCCCAATCCACTTGCGCTATTTTAAGGACAGAAAAATACGGTTTGGTCTAACAGGGTTGTGCTTATTCTCCTAATGAGTTATGGGTGTGTTTGAGCATAACAAGCATTAAACCAATAAGAGTTTTATCTCCTATTCCCTTTAAGAGTCAGTTGTGTCACACCATGGCGCATTTGCTATTTACATGGCTGTGGACTTTGTAAGAGGAAAACCCGAATGCTTTACTAGGGAGAAAACAGTTAAACAAACAATCTGTAGCAAAGATAAAGAACAAGCCTCGTCCATTCGGCCTCTTTACTTTCTGTTTACTTTACTTTTACTTTTTACTTTACTCCTTTACTTTGGTGGATAAGGAAACAGTGTTGTACGCACTCCACTGAAGATCTCTCTTATCCGACATATTTAATATTGTATATTTGATTTGTTTCAAAACTATTTCTAAATTCAGTTCTAATATCCAGCAAATGAATAAATGAACAATAATAATAAAGTGTGGTCAAAAAGTTATTTCCAAACAGACATCTTATTCTTATGCCACATAAGGTGGACAAATCTAAAATAATATTTATTTAAAAAAATATAAATATGATTATCATAAATAATAATAGTAACATTATACAAATGCAAATTGTCATGAATAAACTGAAAAAAGTCCCCCGACATGAAGAAGGCATGGGGATTTTTTATATTTATGTAATAAAAAATAATTTTTGTAACATTTTAATCTTTTATTTTTTCATATGTAAAGATATTTGTGTATTGCTGTACATCCTGTGTGTATTAAGCAATGTGTAGGCATTTGTACCACATAGGCGTATAACTAACACGCTCTGCACTAGACTTTAGACCAGCTTTTACTTGGTCAATAGCGCAGTCTATTTCAGTTTCTCAGAATAGCAACACAACAACAATTTTCTGTCCTGAGAATGCAAGCTGTCAAGTTGACAAGTAAAAAAAAGGGCGTGCTGCACTTTTTATGTCGCTAGGCAACCACTGAATCAGTTGTGTGTTGTGCGCAAGCGCTGCTGTTGATATTATCTGTCATCTCTACTGCAAGACTGACTGGCTTCCAGGCCTGGTCCTTTTTAATAATATTGTGATATTCATGATTTGTGCAGTCATACAGTTCCAGATAAGTTGAAACAATGACCACTTTTCTCTCCTCCAACTTTTAAAAATCTTTTTGACAACACAAACACTGCTCTCACCGTAACGAAAAAACAACTTACTCAGCAAGTTTTTTTAACTCAGAGTTTAACTTTTTTAACAGCAGGCACAGGGTGCAAAAAAGCTGCTTCTCGCTGCAAAAACAGCATTCGGTGTGATCGGCCCCTTATTGTCATTTTTCAGTACTGTGAGTGATCTGTGGACACTGGCTATTCAAGTATAAAAAATAAATAAATAAATAAATAAATAAATAAATAAAAATGTATTTTGGTTTTACATTATCATTACACTTTAGTTATATGCATTAAAAAATTTATTAAAAGTAATTTTCCAAAAAAAAAAAAAAAATTATTTCTGAATGATCATGTAATTCTATATCTCAATAAAAATTGTCTTACAAAACTTTTTCAATTCAATTCAGCTTTATTTGTATAGCGCTTTTACAATGTAGATTGTGTCAAAGCAGCTTCACATAAATGGTCATAGTAACTGGAACAGTGTGGTTCAGTAACTGGAACAGTGTGGTTCAGGTTTTAGTGTTTAATTTCAGTTCAGTTCAGTTTAGCTCAGTTTAGTGTGATTTAATCATTACTGAGAGTTCAAACACTGAAGAGCCAATTCATCGATGCGTAGCTCTACCAATCCTGAACCATGCGAGCCAGTGGCGACAGCGGAGAGGGAAAAAAAACTTCACCTGATGGGAGTGAAGAAAAAAAAACCTTGAGAGAACCACACTCAGTTGGGCACGACCATTTTAATTTCTCCGCTGGCCAAAAGTCTTGTGCAGAGCTTCATTCGCCGTGGTTAAGGCTTTTTTCATAAACCTTATGAAAAAATCTACTTTTTTGAACAACAGTGTATATTTAAATCTCACTTATAGTTTCTGAATGGAGAAAAAAGAATCCTGTGTAAGCTGTGTATATAATGTACAAAGAGGTATTGAATGTAATACAACTCCCTGAAGATTCGCCATCCAATAAATGAAATGAGACATTAAAATAATACATTGAATCTAATAAAGCACAAGCATGACTTTCCCTGCAGAACAACAATCAATACGCATCGCAGCCTTTTCCTCCGGTGATAACCATCTCACAGGCGCTTTGCGTAAATGATGGCAGAACATGTGAGAACGTGGGAAAGATACATTGTGCTCTACTGATAATCTCTGCTTTATGAGGCTTCCTCTAACTATCAGAGATGATATCGATGCCTGCAGCCATTCCTGCCACTAAAACAAATAGCACAGAGATATAGAAGATTAACAATAAGGTCCTCAGAAAAGGAATGTTGGAGTTTTTTTTCTTCATTTGCTTAAAAAGAATGAGGGCTCATTAAGCAGAGCATGTCATTAAAAATAGCTTTCAACTGATTATTCAGAAAGGAAAATAGAATTACTTTTGTTTAGTCTGAATGCATTTACATCTTTTATTTTAATAATAATATAAATAATATAAATAAGAAGAAGAAGAAGAAGAAGAAGAACCATTACCCATTAAAACCTAAATTCTCATAAACATAATATTTAGAAGAAATGTGTATACTTTTTGAGCTTCAGTGATTAAATTCCTTCATGCAAAGACAGCAAATGACTTTATCAATGTTAAAAGCACATGCGCTCACTTCTCTGCAGGGTCATGATCTGACCACTTACATATTCATTGCGGCCTCTCCATTGCTTTCTCTCTTTGTATTCCCATTGCAGAAGAAAACATACTAAACCAGCCTAAACAACTCTGCAGATTCATAGCAATCTTATGATATGGTGGCTACATATGATTGGGTCATTCAAGAAGATCAGCTGGATGATCAGCTAAACACATTAAAGAAATAGTTTGCTCATAATAATATAATAAACACAGTCTGCTCGCACATTTAATGGCTGCTTAAAAGTTGCAGGGGTTATTTATATTTATTTATTTATTTATTTATTTATTTATTTATTTATTTATTTATTTAACCAGGAAGAAGGTCTGTTTATAGTTAGTGTTGAATTTAAGTTGGGTTGGGTTTTTCAACAAAAATTATGTTCCAGGATCGACGTAGATGTTAATCCATTAATTAATAATTCATAATAAATAAATAAATAATAATGATAATAATAATAGTAGTAGTAGTAGTAGTAGTAGTAGTAGTAGTAGTAGTAGTAGTAATTAATAATAATTATTATTATTAATCCAGAATCACATCGTACTTGGTAAAATTATGACGTGCTGCGGGTGAGTCTATTTAGGGAGCGTGTCTAAAGGAAACATCAGCGTTCATCTAAAAATGCTCAGCTGTGAGCATTTCTCCATTTGTCTGGGCATTAAAAAAATGCAGAGCACTTAGTGCTTTGTGTAAAATGAATGCTCAGTGCCTTGCCCTACCATACCGCTGATATTCTAAAAAATGCAATGCTCTCATTGAAAACAACTGACAACTTTTGCTTAGAGAAAAACATGCTTTAGTGGACAGTGGACACGCAAAATCTAAAGACTGAAAGGTTCTCTTCGATGTCAATCATTGGAGCAGACTGAGAGCAGATGAGGAAAAGTCCAGCTAATTTTCCTCTCACAACCCCTGCCTTTCAGTCTCTCAGTCCTCAGACAGGCTTAAGTACCATTAAAAAAACACAAATATATTGTGTAACCAAGAAGAAACAGGGCCACTCACACACAGCCATAGCACACAGACCACCTGTGCACATCTGAACAAAGGTTTTCTTCAACAGCAGCATGTTGTGAAGAGGAAGAGGTGCTGAGGCTGTGTATGAATGAAAGGAGCCTTATTAAAGAATGTCTGTGTGGGTCACCACATGACCTGGACACTAATCACAGGAAATAAGTTCTGCTTCAGGTACACACACACACACAGACAGACAGACAGCACAGGCTCTTTATGCCACGTTTGATACAACTTTATACTAGAATGAGCGAACAGATACTGACTAAAGAGAATGACATTGCAAATCAAGCAACAGCAATCAATGCCGATTAATCATCAGTTTAGCTGAAAACGAGTGATTTTAATTTGGACAGCACTACACTCATTCTCTGTCTTAAAGGGTCCTTTCAATCAAATATGAAAATTAGCCCATGATTAACTCACCCCTAAAGGCATTCTAGGTGTTTATCACTTTTTTCTTTCAATACAATCCAATTTGAGATATTAAGCATTTCTGATGGATAAAGTGGGATGTATGCAAAGCACATACAACATGGAGGATTGATCCAACTGTACATACGGCATATGCTATGCGTTCTACCTCATCAATCAGAAAGGCAGTCATTCATAAATAAACAAGTGACAAATACACAAAACTGCATCTACAGTGTTAAATATGGATATGTTTCTTACAAAACCTCATTGATTTACTACAGGAGACCTATATCCACTGTGTGCGGCACTTTTTATTATGGATGGATATAATTTATTGGAATGCTTTGGACAATTGAAGAGAAACGCCCACCTCTTGCCAGTTTAGAGCTTAAACGAGCCAGGACTACTTTTTAAATGACTCTAATTGGATTTGACTAAAAGAAGAAAGTCATATACACCTAGAATGCCTTGAATAATTTTTTAGATAATATTCATTTTCAAGTGACAGTTTTAAGACAGGACCAGAGTTGTGTGCAATGTGTTCCACAGTACCACGTCACTGTATTCAGATTACATTTTAGGGTAATGCAGTAATGTAACAAATTACATTTTAAATTTGTGTCATTTGATTTCAGTTACTCAAGTCCATGTAATTTTGTTACTAACGTTACAAATATAGTTTTTGGATGGAAAGAAAATCTGCAGCAATGCCAGTTAATAAGCATATGCTTTTAAATAGCTGGAAAAGTGAGCTAAAATGATTGCAGTCGAGAGTGGTTGCTTCTTCTAGTGAAAATACAAACATTTGGATTTGAGCGAAAAAACAAAAATATTGCTGCGAAACACAGTCTATGTCCAGTCTCAAAAGAACTTTCAACTTCTGTAATCTCGACCAGTCAACCAGACTTAATTAGAAATCATTCTAAATCAATACTCGACATCAAGGAGGACATTGGTGCCCACAAACACAGTGGTCCAACTCAACCTAAACAGGCTAAATTGGATTTTTGTGCGTACATGAAGAAAAGCAAAGCTAGAGAAGCTTACATGCTTATGGGGCTGTTCACACATTGCTTATTTTGCATGCACACAAATATTACACACGTCGACAATTCCCAGGCACACCCAGTTGAAAACGGCAAATCACATGACAAAAACTGAAAAATTGGCTACATAATTTGGAATACAATATACACATTTCGGTAGACTGAATACCTCAGACAAACACAAAGCACACAAACACTGCAGTAATTTTTCATACCATGTATGTTAATACAAACAGATATCCAGAACTAAATGTCTTCTTTTGTGTTTAAAAAAAGACAAACAGGTGTGCAACAAGTGAATGATGAGAGACTTTTAAGTTTTGGGCGAACTCTTTAAATCTTTCGAATATGTCAAGCTGCTGTGATCAACCCATTTTATTTTTTTTTCAGTGAATATTAAAGCACTGAAAGAGTTGCAGTTTATTTAGTATTTTTTTTTAGGTATATTTTATATGTTTTATAAGTAACTTCAAAGTAAAGTAACTGGTAATCTGATTACTTTTTACATTAAGTATTTAGTAATGTAATCAGATTACAAATTTCCAGTCAGTAATGTGTAATCTATTACTTTTTAAAAGTAACTTACCCAACATTGGACAGGACTTATCTAAATAACATTTGAGTATTTGAATTTATAACCTAATTAAATTACTATCATGATTACAAACACCATGGGCTAATGATGGTTAATACAGCAAAACCATGGTTTTGAGGGAATTATCTATAGTCAAATATAGTGTTTTTATAATAAAATATAGTACAGCAATTAAATTATGTTTTATATTATGCAATTATACATTTGCAGTTAAAACATTAATTAAGAGTAACACTTTAAGTATTAGTAGTATTTTGAGTATTAGTAGACTGTCTGCTTAATATCTGTTGATGCTGCTGCTAAACAGACATGTAACTGACTAAGAAACTTTGCAAGTACATGTCAACTTACACTGACCTTAACCCTAACCTAACAGTCTGCTTATAATTTAATGATAATTAGTTGGCATGTACAGTAGATGCAATGTAACTTAAACTCAACAAACGGACCATCAAAATAAAGTGTGACCTAATTAAGTACAGAGATAAAGGTGAACAATCTTATCTGACACTAATAGGCAGTCTATGTTTTACACTATCGCAGAGTAAATGGTGGTTCATTCTGCTGTGGCGACCCCTGTTAAACAAAGACTAAGCCGAAGAAAAGAGAGTGAACTGTTTACACGATCTGGCTCTTGATTCTGTTTATTTATTTTTGTCAAGGCCAGGAAGCAAACACAGCTATAATGAAGGCAGAAAATGCACTCAGTAGTAGGAGAGTCTAAGGTAGCTCACAGTGGCCAAACAAACAAAGAAAAAATATTGTCAGCAATCCCAATGGAATCGGACAGGATTGGATTTCTCAGAGAATCCCTGAGCTTGGCGAAAAACAATAGGTAATTTGCTCTGAAATTTTTATAAAGGTTGTGAGAGAGTACATCTACAAAAAGTGCATGTGTTGAACATAAATTTCTCTAATGCCCTTCTAGTAATCTAGTTCAACCCCAACAGAGCTTCAGTATCAAACATTATTACTGTGCATTTACATCGAAGGCGGTGAGAGTGTCTAAGTTTGCTCTTGCCACCCTGGCGACTACGCTGTCTGCTTTTACTGCTCTGCTATTTTGATCTCGTATTCAAATGGGCCATTGCAGCAAAGTAGTTACATACATACATAAAAACATGCTTTCTAGCATAAAAACGTTGTTGATCAAATTCATTTAACTATGGAAAATCAAGTTGTTGCGTGTCGTGTTTCGTTGCTTCAATTATTCATTATAGGTCCATATCTGAAATATTCTGAAGTCATTAAAGTTAGGATGAGATTTCTGCTTTTTAAAGAAAAAATAACATTAATGCAAATCAACTCGCTAGTATTTTTTTTTAAACTGCGTCCCTGTAAGAAAAATCTTAAAAAATAATTGAAAATCCAGCGACCTCAATTATCAAACCCTTGGGAACAACTGTGGTCAGAACTTTTTGACTGGTTGCCGCCCAACCACATCATAGCTCATTACCATAAAGTCGACTTGATTTCAACTCTCCTTGACGCCAGCGAACATCAGCAAACGCGTTGCGTTGCTCATCGCCAGCTCTCATTAAAAACAAATGACTTCAGGCTAATTTGACGCTCTCCTCGCTTTTGGTGTGAACGCACAGTTACAGAAATTGCATTTTTCATAATTACAATATAAACAAAAGGTGGCACAGTGGCTCAGTGGTAAGCACTGTCGCCTCACAGCAAGAAGCACGCTGGTTTGAGTCCCGACTTGGCCAGTTGGCAATGCTGTGTGGAGTTTGCATGTTCTCCCCGTATTTACGTGGGTTTTCTCTGGGTGCTCCAGTTTCCCCCACAGTCCAAATACATGTGGTGTAGGTAAATTGGGTTCGCTAAACTTTCCATAGTCTATCAGTATGTTTGTGAATGAGTGTGTTACGTCCTTTTAGACGAACGTTACAGTGAGTATGGGTGTTTTCAAATACTGTGTTTCAGCTGGCAGCTATGTAAAACATATGCTGGAATAGTTGGCGGTTATTACCGTTATGGCGACCTCTGAAATAGAGACTAAGCTAAAGTAAAATGAGTGAATGAATGTTTAAACAAACAGGTGAATGCGCTTAAACTTTCCTATTAACTTTCAACATATTTTCGAAAATCTAGGAATTATTTAGTTCCACGAATCTCACAAAGTTTAAGTAATCAGGTTAATCCATGCACAATTCATGTAAAATTATGTAAAAAATAAATTTTACCACCTATCTTTTAATATATAGCCTTTGCACTCCATGTAAAAACATTGATACCCAAGAATAGCTTTACTTTGGAAAAAAAAAAAAAAGGTTCAAGAGTTTACTATATTTTCATTATTAGTAAATAATGCTATAATAGAACAACATAACCAAAATGTTTCCATCTAAAGTAAAATATAATGTTGAGAACCAAATGAAGTCTCTCACCTGTGAGTCTGAGATGGACACTCGTTTGGATTCGATGGTCGGCTGTCTGGCTATTCGAGAGGACATGTACGTGCCTCTCTCCTGAAGTGACATCTTCCTGCCAGACAGGTGTGGCCTCTTGGGTTGAGCTTTCTTGACACCCATCCCGTTCTTCAGCACACTGGAAGAGCTGTCAGGCCCCAGGGACATGACGGACATCCTGTCTGTCATCTCAGCAGTCTGGGAGGAGTCTGGGTCACGCTCCACCCTCACGCCACCAGGACCACTGCTCATCGCCATCACCATACAGGACGAGGGCTTCTCATTAATTGTTCCACCTCCAGAGCCGGTTTGCAGTTAAAGAAAGCTGTGGGAAAATAAAAATACCTTAGTAATATGTAATATCGACAAACTGTTAGATGATGTCAGTCTTTCCTCATTTAGGTAAGCAGATGTTGTTACTTATTAAGCTAAAATTTACTTCTAAACCAGGTGGTACAACTTCAAGATGGCCAGCAAGATGATGAATATGTGATTACTTATTTAATTGCATTTCCCCCTCAATCCCTATTTGTTTTATCGAAGAACATACAGTACAGTCCTTAAAACTCCTGTAATCGTAAAAAGAAAATAATATTTAAAAAAAAACGTACTGCACTTTTATATATGCATATTATAAGTGATTTTTTTGGGAAATACCCATCGCCATTTAAGCTTTGGTGATGAACAAAAACATACATATTATATTAAACCTCAAGCCAATGTAGTTTTTTACAACAGTTCTGTCTGGTTCTTGAATCTGATAGCCGTGCGATATTTTGCAAATTACAGCACTCATACAGCCTCCTAACCCTTCACTCTAGTGTATTACTCCGCCCACAAACAGCGACAAGCAGAGGACACTCTACAGTTTGACAAATATTACAGCTGTTGGACAACATAATGTACTTTTGAGGCTATTTTAGTCAAGAATGTAGTTGTTTAGATTGCAACTATGCAGTTTATTTATAAGGATAGCGCCTATTTTTAAATATTTATAATTTCAGAGACTTAGTGCATCAGCTGCCATCAGCCTGTCTGAGCAGACAACAGAAAGCGACAGTTGACGTTCCTCCACAAGATGGCGACAGAGACCGCATTATAAGTCCTTACAGGAGAAAAACAGCATTTTCTCAGCGTAAGATTCAAACTACAGCAGAACAAATCATTATAAATCATTATAAATCAGGTGAGTGACCCTAAGTCGATCTCTCTCTCTCTCTTAAATTTTGTACTGCTGTTTTGACGTTCACTGTATTGACGTAGACATGAATAAGTGAATGATGATAATTGATATGCTATTTTCCTGTAAAATAATGTTTTTGAAGCTAAGGGTAAATATTTCTTGTGTGGTTGATTATGATATATCGAAATGAAAAAGAGACTGTTGGTAATCATCAAGTAGCTGACCAGCTAATTGACAATATAACAAATGTATTTTTTTAATGTTTTGGTCTGTTGGAATTTCATTGTATTAATGTAAATATGCTATTTTCTTGTGAAATAATGTTTTCGAAGGTGAGGGTAAATATTAGTGTGGTTAGTTATATGTGTTGAGGTGAAGGTGAGATTGTCTTTAATCATCAAGTGGCCATCAAATGAATTTTTTATTGTTTTGGGCTGTCTGATTTTCATTGTATTGATGTAGACATAAGCAAATAAAGATAATTGATATGTTATTTTTCTGTAAAATAATTTTTTTTAATATAAAAGTAATTAGCCCTCATGTGTTTATTCATGTAATGGTTTTTAAAACTCTCCGTGTTTGATTTACTTTTTTATACACACAATTATGCTGTTGGACTGTTGTATAAACACAATATTACACTCGTAGCAGTGCAATATGGCTGTATAATGACCTGTGGCCTTGAGCCAATGCATGCCTCCCACCAGTGCCGATATACAGCCTTATTACACTGCTGCTCGATTGACATTGCTCATAAAAGAGGCTACTTTCTTTCACATAGTTAACGCATGTGAATTATACATAATCTTGATCTACGTAATCATCTAAACTCAAACACACACAAAATAACATTTGACAGTTGAATTATTGACTACATTTAACTACGTTATTCTCTTAACACAGAATAGTAGAATAAGTAGGAACTTAAATCCTGTCACACTTGTCTAGCTTCAGCCTGACAAAATAAGATTTTGAGTGCACTTATCTGTATATTTTTTCATTTCTTAAAATAATTTTACTTAATTCCATTGTTTGGTTTTAGTGGAGGACTTACAAGCAAAATATTAACAATGTAAGACTTCTCTCTAAAAACACAACGATGGACGTGTTTTTCAACCTAAAATTTGAAGGCAGAAAGAAAGAATGTCAGTACTGGATATCTGGTTTTGTGTACTCAATTTCATAGCTGTCATTTCACTTCTTTCTCAAAAAGTAGAAAAAAATGAACTCTGTGTGAATATTACCAGCCCTCGACTTCATTTTGGACTCTAATGAGGGTCAGTTATGCCTTGATCATGCTCTCCATGGCATTTTTCTGGCATTAACTGTGCAAAGGGTGTGAATATTACTAGCAGCAAGGTGCCAATGAAGTCATCCATACATGACCAGCTAATTGAAAAAAAAGAGCGTTTCTCGGGGAGCCCAATTTCCTCAGACGGGGGATAATTAGGAGAATACACTGTGAACAAGAACTGCTTTGTACTCACGGACTGTCTCTGTGTGTGCGTGTATGTCTGTGTGTGTCTGTGTATTTCCCTTAAATAACTCTATCTGCCCATTCATCTATCTATCCATCCACCTGTCTGTCTGTCTATTTTTCTGGGTGGATTGAGACAGGGAGTTTTTTCCTCTACCCTACACAGGCTGTGTGTGAGATGGATGCCTGAGGCCTATTGATTTAAACACACTGCAGAGTCAAACTCAACCTTACTGAAACACAGCTTTAGAAAGCTAACAAATCATTAGGAGCATTACAGGACCCTAAACCCAAACTGCAAACTACAACAAATCATGAGGCAGTTCAATATACTAACATAACAGGCCAAAACAAAAGAAATATGCAAATATGCAAATGATGACACTTCTATACAGCTTAAAGTGACATTTAAAGGCTGAACTAGATTAATTTGGTTAAGTTAGGGTAATTAGGCAAGTTATTTTATAACGATTGTTTGTTCTGTAGACTATCGAAAAAATATATAGAGCTTAAAGGGGCTAATAATTATGACCTTAAAATAGTTTTTAAAAAAGACTTTCCCCAGAAGAAAAAAATATTATCAGACATACTGTGAAAACTTCCTTGCTCTGTTAAACATCATTTGGAAATATTTAAAATAAATAAATAAATAAATGAATTAATTAATTAAAAAAAAAAAAATATATATATATATATATATATATATATATATATATATATATATATATATATATATATATATATATATAAGATTCATTAACAAAACAAAACAAATGACAAAACAAACAAAAGTTTAAGTTAAATTCAATATGACTGTTTTTGTCAAAGTTAATCACTCCAACCACTTTCACATTGTTCTCCCTCTCTTCATAAATGGGATGGTGCGCCAAATTAAAGGTTAGAATGGGCCAACTTTTGCCCGCGGGCCCTAGTTTTAGCGATTTTGGACTAAAGTAATGATGCAACAGAAATAATCAAATATCTACCTAATGTAACATTTGTAGAAACTGATGACTTCCAGTGACTACTGTACCTCAAGTGAGATAACCCAAAGATTATGCTAGAACTTTTTATTTTTTGCTACTCAAGCATGTTAATTAAAACAAAACAGAAATTTCAACTCATACTATATTCTAACCGCATATATACAACACAAATAAAAGAAATCTTTTACAAGTTAAATGGAGATATTGTCCTAACCATCTGTGACTATGGCAATGATCACCTCAGGTACAGATTACATACTTTATTTAGTGTTAAATGCTACTAATGTGAGTTTTAATACCATATTTTAGGTGACATTTATGTCATAGTTTTTTTTCTTCTGCAAAAAATATGAACATTTCCGATAAAAATGCTGACCTGGTGGGCATAAGACACTTCTTTCAAAAACACCTTAACAACCTCAAACCTTGTAATGAAATGTTGCAACATTTCTTGTATGAAGTGGCCAATATATTCAAATCAAAAACTCATTTAACATGCATACAATATATTACCAATAACACCATCAAACACAAACATATACAGGTCCAAAAACTTATTGTGAAGCTCATAATGCAATGCTTATATATAAAATATCAAACGGTATGTTCCTAATTGGGCCGTCACTGTGGCCCAGTGGGTAGAACGATCGCCTCACGGCAAGAAGGTCGCTGGTTATGGGTCAGATGGCATTTTTGTGTGGAGTTTGCATGCTCTCCCCATGTTCGCGTGGGTTTCCTCCAGGTGCTCTGGTTTCCCCCACAAGTCCAAAGATGAATTGAATAAGCTAAATTGTCTGTAGTGTATGTGTGTGCGTAAAACATATGCTTGATAAGTTGGCGGTTCATTCCGCTGTGGCGACCCCTGATTAATAAAGAGACTAAGCTAAAAAGAAAATCAATGAATGAATGAACCATCAAACATAAAAATAGTCATATAAAGGTCAAAAAATTACTGTTAAGCTCATGATGAAATGCTCATAATCTAAAATGCAAACATTTACAAAAACATCAAATATTATGTTTCTAATAACCCACATTACCCTCCAAATCAATCGGTTTATGTCAAATAGTTATATCATGTTTATTGTCTGATATTCAGGGCAGATTGAATATGCAAATAGTTCACACTTTAGGTGAAGTATCCAGAATTTGCACAGACTGAGCAGGTATCTCTGTTCCCTCTTCTCACATCAATGTGTCTCTTATGATCAGACATTGTTCACTTCATAGAGAGAGAAAATCAAAGCAGAGCTGGACATCTGTTGGACTCTTTGTTTTACAGATAAAAGAGGTGAAATTACAAAACATGCCTCTTTACATGGAAATCAGGAGATAAAGTAGTGGGAATGAATTTCTTTATACTGGATCATAATAGAGTTTCACACATCTTTCTGCAATTCTTACAGTTATTGTCTCATTCTACATGCAAACCGTTTCAGAGAATCTTCTATGAGGGCATGGAGAATTACCATAGGAAACGAGGCTGAAGAATAGAAATGTCATCACAACTAAATCCTTTCTGTCCTACAGCGAGGCGAAGAGACAGGCTCTGGAAACAGAGCAAAATCCCTTAATGCAAATGTCAGGGGAGCCACTCTCGATTTGATGTATTTGGGACGCACTATCTTACTCTATTGCTCAAGGTTATCTGTAATATACAGGCCGAACATGAGAGTTTCCTTTTCTAAGCCCAAGATGCCTTTTAAAATTTTCCCAGGTGAGCCTGGCCCAACGTAACTGAATTTAGATGATATTAAAGTGTTTTACTGGTCTGCATTGAACAAAAAAAAAAGTAAAAAGCCAGACATCTGGTCTGAGCATATAAACACAAATCTAAAAAAAAATAATTAACCAGAAAGACTGATATTCTGAAATGAATAATGTTATTTGAATCATAATGAATTGTTATTTAGCAATTGGCTAAATTCTCTATCAATCAAACTAGGAACTAGAAAGTATAAGCATAAGCAAGCATAAGCAAGCGTCAAAACACTCGACTGCTTTGTTTAGATTTTACTGTAGTAACTATAACTTTTACTTTTTAGTCAGTTTGTGGTCTCATTTTATTTGTAACACTGTAAGCTATGACATCCACTGGCTGTTTACTACAAAGATGCTGTTTTTGCAAGTAACATGGTAAACAATGTAAACAACAGGTCTCTGGCAGAAACGGTGATTTAAACAAATAATTACCATCCATAATTCAAAACTTTTATGTCGGTTGACTAAATGTGTTCCATAAGATGTTGTTCTTTGGACTCTTACCTTTCAAAATAAAATCTGATGTACAGCATTGAATGTGTGTGTCTTGTCATTACAATGATATGCACTCCATATCTAATAAGCATTTTCTTTAACTAACTTGCACAAATATAGCAAATACATTCCCATTGAAAAACAACTAGCTGTAATGGCTGCTTAAGGGTTGTAGCTTTAGACCAGTGGTCACCAAACTTGCTCCTGGAGGGCCGGTGTCCTGCAGATTTTAGCTCCAACCCTAATCAAACACACCTGAACCAGCTAATCAAGGTCTTACTTCGTATACTTGAAACATCCAGGCAGGTGTGTTGAGGCAAGTTGGAGCTAAACCCTGAAGGGACACCGGCCCTCCAGGACCGAGATTGGTGAACCCTGCTTTAGACTGATGTATAGTTTGTCAATATTACTTGTGTTCTTTTTGATGTAGTCTATTGGTAAACACTGAAAAGTGCAAAAACAGCACCTCAGTGCATCCACGTCCGTGCTGGCTAGTGATTATTCTGTAATATAAACATGAGTTGAATACATTGTTAAAAAAAAAAAAAAAACATCAGAGAAATCTTAAATATTATTTATTATTATTTCTTTACACATTCTGAGATAAATGTGATTTTTTTTCTTTAGTAGAAAATTAAAGAAGGTTTTCTGTTAAAACCATGGTCTCTGCTCAATCATAAAATGTCAGTAGCTTAAATTACTTTTAAGAGTAATTATTTTATTAAGTGGGGCATTGAATAATGCAATAAAACATCTTTAGGAGTGATCTAAGAGATTGCTCCAGGCACTTAGTGGAAGCTAGAAAAGATATTGTCATCTAAAATAGGTTTTTCAGACCATTTGCAGAATTTGGAAGGTTTTCCCTACACTGTAAAACCCAACAGTCAACTTTATCATATGAAATGAGTGTTGTTACTGTAACTCAAAATTGACTGAAAGTTAATTCTACTCATTTGAGAAGAGTTTTGAACTCAGTGCTGAAGGTAATGAGTTAATTAAATACCTCATTACTTCAACTCAAATGGAGTAAGTTCACAGTACTTGTATAGATTAGTTTTCTAACTCATGATTTGTAGTAATCGGTTTCCTCAAACGATTTGAGTTGCCTTAACTTAAAGTACTCAGTTGGTTTGAGTTCTCTTCGTTTATTGTGTTTTACTGTGCTCAAATTGCTTCATTTACCCAAATGGATTAAGTTTTAAGCACTCATTAGGATTAGTTTTTAAACTGAAATGGTTTGCTGCAATCGGTTTCCTCTGATGGTTTGTGTTACCTTATCTTTTTGGATTTTACAGTATAAGCATCAAGTTCGGCCAGTTGTTTGGCCCATCAAATCTACTGTATTTTGGAAGATCAAGTGCAATACCCAAACATAACAAATGCATATGCAGGCAAAAATGAAAGTAAAGATGCAAACACAGGAGTTGTTTAGTGTTTCTTGTGAACTGCATTTTAGATTACAAATTGGAGAGATATAGTCTAAACAACTTTTTATTTTTGGTGTTTTTAGTGGAAATACTGTTATTGCATAAATACCCTACAAATTCATATCAAACTCACAATGAGGTAGTTATACTTTCTCTGCTTTTAAAATGTTTATCTCCATATGGGTGTGTTAAATCACCCTTTAGGAGACCGATCTGCCATTGTTGTGGTAATCTTTAAAACCATTATACATTAACCATCAACTGTTTGCACACTACAGGGGCAATTATATTTCACTAAACAGGAACAAAATGAAACGTTACAGGTTGTCCTACCTGTCAACCAACTAGCCCACTTGGCTATTCAAAGCACCCAGGGTTCTAAAGGTCTGATACAGTGCATATACATGCACAGCAGTTGGATTTTTGAATAAATACTAAGTTTAAGCCTTGGTTCATAAATATTAATTAGGCTATGTGGATAGAAAGTCAAGCAAGACTATTTGGCAACATCAATACTATCCAAGTAATATTCATGAGTAGTACTGCACAATCAATCAAAATGAAATTGGAATTAATCAAAAGCTGCGATTTTCATGTACATCTTGACAAGGAAGCACAATTGTGAGACAAGTAAATCTCCTCTGAAAGTCAGAGGGCGCTCCAAACACTCATAAAGAAACCAAGGAAATCCCCATTTTTTTGGCAGTTTTTGAAAAACAGAAGATTTAACTGCTTTTCACTGATTCAATGTGACTAATAATCACACGACTACAGAGTGACCTCAAAGAAAGATTGATTTCAAACACTTGACAGTAGGGATGGGCCGGTATAAGATTCTGATGATATGATAACCTTGGATTAAAATATCAAGGTTTTGCACTGTTACGGTATCGTAATTACTACTTTAAAATATGTTTTTTTTTTATGTCTGGGTAAAAAAAAACTTTTCCCCATTGAACACAATATATTATATTATAAGAAACATTTAAAATATTTTGGACCAGTAGCTTTTGATGCTGAGGATCCTTTTCTGCTGGAGAGACTGTTGCCCTAACAAGCGTAACAAAATAGTGGTAAAAAAACATGTAAACCCCTCTTAAAAACAAACTTGCATATACTATAGGAACGGTATAACAGCAAATGTTGGCGATTTTAGAACCTTGATATTTCCTTGAAAATCCTTGAAAACAGTTATCATTCTATGCCTTCTTGACAGTAGGTTAAAAAGTGAGTTTACAATAAAATTATGTTTTATTAAATGTAATAATTTCAGATATAGCAGCAACGGAGAGCCACATGGAGAACCTATGCAAACAGCTGATATTGTCACAAAAATATTATCTTCTATTTCATCATTGCCAAATTAAACTGTGATTATTCATACAAAGTTGTGTAGCTTGTCAAGGGTAGTAAACGCTGCATTATCTGAAAGCCTGTGCTGGAGATTTACAACTGATTAAAGAACTAGCTTTACTCACAATATGCGCATACGGTTTGCTTTTGAATTATTATGTTATTCATAAGCCATGAACATTATACTAACATACAGGAAGCTTCAATCTAAAACTTGATTCAGCATTTAGTTGTTTCCTTCTACCTACAGTATTTATATGCATATTTTGATATAATAAAAAATGCTCAATAAAAATGGCAAGATGCACATACAGTAGATTTAGAAAATAAGCATAAAAAGATGAGCACAAATGAGCAGGATAAACTTTTTATAATATAACTTTTTTCAGATATAACTTTTTATCCGATAATAAAATTGTACAAAAGCTTTGATGGAAACACATTTACCGAATTAATACACAAAGTAATATGATTTTGTTTTTAACAGTTTACCTAACAACAAAAATGGCCACAACGCGTTTAATGGACAAACCAGAGACAGACCACATTATGATATATCTAAAATGTTGTTTTGGTCATTCTAAAATCCCTTAGCCAAAATCCATGATTAAAGTGGGTTGGTATTATTAAAAAGCATTATTAAACGCTTACAAACAGCAGTCTTGCACCTCCAAAAGTCACCACATGTTCATTGCACCGAGTCTTCCGAGGCGCAAACAATTTATATAAGAAAGGCTTCTCATACAGTACTGCAGTAAATTGGCCCACTTGGCTATTCAAAGCGCCCAGGGTTTTAAAGGTCTGGTATATATACAGTACATATCCATGCACAGCAGTTGAATTGTTGAATAAATACTAAGGTTAAGGCTTGGCTCATAAATATTAATTAGGCTACTGTATGTGGGTAGAAAGTCAAGCAAGAATACTTGGCAACATCAATACTAAGTAACATTCATGAGTAGGGCTGCTTGATTTAAATAATGGACAAAGCATTGGACCAACCACATTATAATATATCTAAAATGTTGTTTTGGTCATTATAAAATCCCTTAGTCAACCTGTCAACAAAGTGGGTTGTTATTATTAAACAGTGTTATTAAACAATCCCAAATAGCAATCTTGCACCTTCAAAAGTCACCACGTGTTCAATGCGTTGGGTCTTCCGAGGCGCAAACAATTTGTTATACAAGAAAGACTTCTCATACAGTAATGCAGCAAATTCTATTTTTCTTTTTTGATATTTTGGACCAGTTTATCAGGAAGTTACAATTTTGTTGAGTTTGACTCATTGGATGGAAAGGTATATAGTCACAAAGGTTTTATGCAATATTCCAGTTTCTGCATAATTCTAATTTGTATCTTTGGATGGAAACATAGCTACTGACTGAAAGCACAGTTCAGAGAGACGGTGTTTCAGCACTAGGTCAAAGCACTGTCCCACTGCCAGACTCAGCACTGGAGCAGAGGATTCAGGACGGGGCTGTTTCTAGGGCATACAGAACAAACACATATCCACGCTAAAACACCTATTAGAAATGCCTCCTCTGGGCCGCCAGAATAGGCAACATAAAAGAATTCCTGATTCATCTGGACTGAACTTCAAAAACAGAGATTTTGACTCATCCAGACTGAACCATTCACAACAATGGAAAGTGGGAGACTAATGTTACAAACTGCAAGTCTTAAGAGCTCCAAAATGACTTCAGTCTGCCTATCTTCACATGCAATCGGTGTTCAGTGTCACTCGCATCGCTCACGCAGAACTCTGTAATGAGAGCTCAAGAGGCCTACATAAGACTTGCATCTGCAATTATCTAATCTATGAATGTTTGCTTTTCTGCATTATACAGTACTTGCAAAGTGTTCTATGTTAATGTTTAAATAGGAGGGAAAAATCAATATGATTAATTTGCTTAAGCTGGAAAATGTTTTAGTTGCTAAAATCTTTAATGAGTTCATGTGAGAACTGTCAACATGTATTCAAATACATTTCCAGAAATGACATAATTTCATAGGATGTGTGAGAAGCAAAAGAAGGATTGAGTGTGCTTATAATCCATGCTTACATTCATTACACTCTGTGAAAATCAATGAGTTTTCTAAGATGCCACGACAACGTGAAGCCTTTTTATGTGAAAAAAAAAACATTTAGGATATATTGCATAGTTATTTACTGTAAATGTAAGAATGTTTAAGTTTTTATATGCATTGACTTAAAGGAATAGGTCATCCCAAAATAACAATTCTGTCATCATTTACTCATCCTCCACTTTTTCCAAACCTTGTTTTTTTCTTCTGTTGAACACAAAGGAAGATATACTATGTTGGAAAAAAAGCCATTGACTTCCATGGTATTTTTTGCTACTATGGACATCATGGCGTTTTCTTTTTTTACCAATATTTCTCAGAATATCTTGTTTTGTGCTCAACCTTCTGTGCTCAACTTTCCTGGGAAAGAAATTCCTAAAAGTCTAGAACCACTTGAGTGTAAGTGAATGGTGAGGAAATGTACATTTTTGGGTAAACTCTTCAACATTAATAATGCAACTGATGCAGATATAGAGAGCTAATAATATGGTCATATATTTATATTTTAGGAAACCTATTGAAAACTAAAAACTGTACTGTCATTTAATAGGCAAACAACAAACAATGTACTATATTTTTCAATTCAGTCATTTCTCACAGAAGTATGAGAGCTTACATGTTGAACTTTTCATCCACATAGAAGAGCTTACTCACCTGTGGATTACCCATTATTATTAGAAACAAATAATATAAAGCCAGCTGTGGAACAACTTCTTCATTTCAGTGGTGTAATACATTTATTAAAGAATTATTTTAGCAAATTTTTCAACTCACTAGAGTTATAGAGTTGAGTTTAACCACTTCTGAATCTATTCAGATCTCCGGGTCTGGTGGGTGCATTTTTAGCTTAGCTTAGCATAGAACATTGAAACAGATTAGAGCATTAGCATAATTAGCATTAGTGAAATTGGACAATTTTCAGTAATATCATTGTGCCAGCTGTGGCCATGGTATGGCAGCAACGTATTTTTTTTATTTAAGCAATATGGGCGATCTCACTTAGTGCAGCACTGGGTGGGCGACAAGTGGAGACAGTAAAAAAAAATATGACCCTCAGTAAAAGCTTTGCAATACGATTTACTTTTTGCAAGTGTTCGAGTGGTAATCCCAGAATAAAGACTTTAGGGGGGGATTCACATTAGGCGTCTTTTGCACACGCATGTTTGTTACTCTCTAAGGGTGCTTTCACACCTGTGAATCGATTTCCTTTGTTCCGAAACAGGGATTCAAATTTTTACATTGTTGCTCTTCGTTCTTGGTGCAGTTTGCTTTTACATGGCAACATTTCTAAACGGACCAAAATAGCTAAAACAAGTCACGTGCGAGTAAACTCTCCTCACATTGGTCAGAGTTTCACAGTTTATTTTATTGATCCACTCCCGAGTTTGTTTTAATCGAGCCAAGACCCCCTCATTCAGACTATCCCGGACCGATTGTTTTGGAGTGGATCAGAGCGCGATTGCTGGATTAACATATGCTAAACGAACTAAGTGTATCCAAAACAATGCTGGTGAAAGCAATCTAATGCATATGCGAAGAAAACCATTACCACAGGCCTCATCCGCTGCACTGCTCTCGATGTGAATCCTGGCTGTTTACATGCACTTCAATGAAATACACATAGATAAAATACGCTTATGCGCTGTGAAACTGAAGTAACCAGAGTAACTTTTGTGCAGAGGTGTTGGCAAATACTGTACTGTATAATCTATATATATAATATGAAGTTCTTATTTTAACTAAGCATGACTATGAAGCAGAAAGGAGGGGTAATGAGTCAGGGAGGTAGGACTTCATAACATTAATTCTCGGTCATGAGTCTGGTCTAAGACAACAGATAATTCCATGAAGCATTTTTTTTTTTGTATTCTATAAAATTGTCAATAACATTTAAGCAAACATTCTAGCAATGCCCCTGGGTTTGGGTTACTCTAATGGGCTATATGACAATATAATTAATGACTTTGCAACAATGTTAAAAAGGTTCAGATGTAGTAAAATATTAGAAACATTTCAGTTTGTTTGTATCATGTCTGAATTGATTGCTTGAGAGAAAAGAGAGTGTTCCAATGGGAGTAATAAAAAGTCAACCACAGTATTTGTGGTAGTGGTTCTAGTTTGGGGGGTGTATAGGTGGTAGTTCACCCATAGGTGCCATTAAAACTAGAACCACCACTGATTACGGCAGAATGAAAGTGAAGTTTAAAGCCATATCGGTCTATAAAATAACTTCTCAATTTCCGCCAGCCTTGGTGCACAATGTAACTAAAGAAATGTTAAGCAGTAAACAGGAAATTATTGTAACTCTTTGGTTATTTTTTTAACATAGATGCTAATGTTATGACCCGATTCAATGATATCTTCTGTCATTTGACAGTTTATGACCTTAGCATTGATGTATTAATGAGACATTGATGCATTGTAATATTCATAACTATTTGCTATGGTTGAGTCATGGCCTGAGGAGAGTATGTTAATGTTCTTCTCCCCCACTTTTCTTTCTTGTTTAGCTGGTTTTGGGGGTTGGTTTTCACTCATTGACAATGCTTTGCTCAGGGTATAATAAGGAATGGTAACTGTTGATCTGGGAGGATGGTTTTTACTCTGCATCTCCCGCACATCGGTGCGTAGCCTTAAATTTTAACAAAGGTTAAAGACACGTTTCATCGTCTTTGTAACCCAGCAGTTCATATGTTACAGCTGTTTCTTTATACAGTATGTTAGTTTGTTTTATTCTACTGTCTGTATATTTAAACATGTAACTTAATAAACAACTTTGCCTGCTTTAGGGTGTTGAGATTCTTTCTCTTTATCAATAATAACAACAACTTTAATGGAGTCAGATTAACTACAATGGAGTCAGATAAACGATTTAAACACGCCATCCTTTAACTGCTTTCTGTTTCTGATTATTGGCTCAGAATAGCAGCGTAAGCTTCAAGCCTTACAGAAAAATGATAATGTTTTAACTAAAAGAATATTCATACACACTTATAATTGGTTGAGGATACATAGTCAACTTGATCTAAAGTGTTGACCAACTTGTCTATGGACAGTTTAGTTAATAGCTAATATACATTTTTGGTTTCCACACAACTCTTTCATGTGGTCCCAACACAAATCGATTAAATTAGCTTAATTGTTTTGACAAATTTAAGTGAATTAAACATAAAACATTTAAGCTGACCCCTCCAAAAATACAAAAAACAAAAAACAAGAACTGTGCTGATTTAGCTCATTTTAAAAAGGCAGCAAAAATGTATTATTTGACTTACAAGCTGAATTTAGCACATAAAACTTATTCAAACACTTTTACAAAATCTGTACAAAACGATGTGATAAACTAAGCTTTCGCAGCTCAAATAACACTAAACATATTTAGCATTATTTAAGCTTTCACAGCTCAAACAAAACTACATCTGAGGATTATCCTGCATGTTTTCTGGTGATTTCTTTCAATCTCTAAATTACCCTGTCACTACTAGGCTAGCGAGTTTACTTGACTTTCTAAAATCATCCAGGCGGGCCTGTCAGCTCCTACTAAAAAGAATATAACTCACACCCTGTTTTTCTGTGTGTGCTTGCGAGTTTGCATTCACAGATGCTTCAATTGTTTTCCCAGGTGCTGGATATCCATTTCAATCCAAGACATCTGTATGCAGTGTGCCGACATTAGCGCACAAACACACACACACACACACACCGATTTTGCATGCATTTGCAGAGTCGGGCTCCAGCAGGCGTCCTTGTAGAAGCAGTGCATTTATGTGGCTGTTAAAGCGAGTCCCGCTGGATGAGAAGGATTTCAGAAAGCTGAGAGAAGGATGTGTAGAGGGAAAACAGGAGGAGGAGAGGTGAACGACTGCAATGCTCCATGCCCACGTTCAGCCTCCTCTCACTTCAATTCATCAGTAAAGCTTTGATGCAAACTGTGAGGGAACAGAGCCCAAACCATTCTAGCGCTGTTTCAGGCGGTGGGTGGGTGATCTAGAGCGGGATCTACATGCTATTAGACAAGATAAACAGCAAACTAGTGCTCCGCTAAACACGGGGAGAAAGATATGCTGCTTTGAAATAGAAAATAATGAATGGTGTGTCTTGCAATAAATGTTCAGATCTTTTTACAGCTTAGGCAGTGGTTCTTTGGTGGAAGATCTCAGGGGTCAACGAAATATGGAAAAAATAATAGCGCTGATGGAAAAATATAAAATCCAGTGATATTATCATGCAAATAGCAGACTTTTAAAAAGGGTTGGAAAATCATGTCCAACCAAAAATCATGAGCACAACTACTGTATACTATTATTTACTATTAGTAAATATTATACTATTAGTACAGGTATTTTTTAGTGACTAACAGTTTTATTGATGCTCAGGGAATTTTCAGAATGGAATACAGAACACAACTCTGCAAAGAATCAACATTTTACACTATTAACAAACCCAACCCAAACTAATCCCTAACCATGACCTAAAGGTCCCACTTGGCTATCATTAAATACAGCTAAAACTCCCATTTTTATATAATTAGGAGAAAATTTAAATAAAATACTATAAAAAAATGAATAGGTAAATTCAGTCAATAACATATCACATTTGCACTGTCACAATCATTACATTTCTCACACATTTATTACGGTTCCATTTACAAACAGGTTAAGTACTTGGACCATTTTTTATAATATACTGTAGGTTAAGCTCGTCCATTTGCTTTTTTTTCAAATTCAGCCACCAGCAATTTCTACTGCCCATTCTTGAAGGGAAGGGGCATCTTCTGATTTCCAGCTCCTATAAGAATTATTTGTCTGCCAATCAGTAAAATGGTTTGGACCCAGGTTTTATGTTTTTTTTATCATTTATTTCATCGTCTGTCACCTAGTATAAACAGTCTTGGACATAGTGAAATATGTTCATCTAAAACCAAGCAAATGTGTTCATGAACTTAAAGCTAAAACCATAGCAAAACCATAGAGACCATATAGCTAAAACGCTCTAAATCACCTTTCTCGATCTTACATCTCCAACAAAAAAAAGTGTATATTTTAACCTGAGAGTACAGGTATTTTTAGATTAAAAAATGAAAACTTTACAAATTTATTATGCAAAAAAAAAAAAAAAAAAAAACATTTTCTTTATTTTTATGTATTAACTTTTTTTTAATTGGAACGAAAATTTTTATATACTAATAATAATACTATAATAATATATTGTAAACAACATAGTGATAATATAGTAATAATATTAGCTGACAGTAAAAAGTATCCGATAATAATAATAATAATAATAATAAAATGTTTTTTGTGCCATGAATTATTATCTGATCAGAAGATAAATGTTACACAACACTATTTTAACATTAATGTAATGGCTGTTGTACTCTGCTGATGATTATGTTTTAGTTCTGTTTATAATAATAATAATAATAATAATAATAATAATAATAATAATAATAATAATAATAATAATAATAATAATAACAATAATCACAATAATAATAATAATAATAATAATAATAATAATAATAATAATAATATAGTAAACAACAAAGTAATAATATAGAATAATGTAAACTGATAAGGGTTTATACAAAATATAAACAGCATCTACAATAATATAATAAAAAGTATCCTATAATAATAATAATAATAATAATAATAATAGTAATAATAGTAATAATAATAATAATAATAATAATAATAATAATAATAATAATAATAATATAGTAAACAACATAGTAATACTATAATAATAATATAAACTGATAAGGGTTCATACTAAATATAAACAGCATCTTCAAAATTATAATAAAAAGTATCCTATAATAATAATAATAATATATTGTAAACAACATGGTAATAATATAGTAATAATATTAGCTGAAAAGGGATTATACAAAATATTATGAACAGCATCTACAAAATAAAATGTATAATAATAATAATAAATAAATAAATAAGTAAGTAAATAAGTAAATAAATAAATAAATAAATAAATAAATAAATAAATAAATAAATAAATAAATAAATAAATAAATAAATAAATAAAACAGCGCTAAAACATATTAATCTGAAGCGTGCATTAACAGCCATTACTTTCCCTTTAAGAGTCTGTAAGCTGTGAGGGCGAGGGGGAGCTGATGAGATGAATATTGACAGGCTTTAAAGCGCTGGAGCGTACAGTGATTGAGGACACGGCCAATGTACATGCAGATGAATACAAATGGGATTTCACACATGGAGGAACAACTAGACAGATTACAGTATGAGTGCCTAATTTGCAGATGCTTACGGTGGAAGCTGCCCCTTTTGCACTGATCTACAAACATCTTTAAAGTGTGATATTTTAAAGGGACCTGTCAGATTTAACTGTAAAACCAAGCAGTTGAAGATAAAACTCACCTCAGTCTTGCAGCATTCAACGCTTCCTCCACTAGTCTCTCTGAAGCAGAAAGGGACCTGTAAGTGATACAAGAAAACTAGTATGAGTTCATGTCAAGTCACTATTCTAAATAAATATTGTGTACCAATCCTGAAACCTGAGCTGCACTTCCTTCACAAAGTACATACCCTTAAGCAATGCTGGAAAGTCATACAAGTAACTTGAATATACTGTACAGGGGAATTCATTCAAATATTGTCACTTAATGTAGAAATGGTTTAGCATAACCTGTAAGAAGGAAAGTGGATAATAACTGAGCGAAGGCACAATTCACTAAGATTAATGAATCAACACTTTTTAATGTAAAATGTGCACTAGACTGCACAGCGTATCTAGATATGCCCTGATTTTAATGCTCTCTTACATCATTTGATGAATTACTGCTGCCATGATCACTGGACGAAGTAGACAAATAGTTAAATAGATGAATAGAAATTAATATGAATAGAATAGAATGAATAGAAAATTCATTTATGGCCTGGTAAATAGCACAGAATTTTGTGTAGATAACTATAAGACTGTTCAGACTGCATGAATTTTCAAAGTAGTCTTGTCGTATATGCTATCATATTACAGGACTATCTGGGCTAGCGTTCTGTTGGTACTGTGTTTACACTAGAGGACGGATAGGCGACGGGGGGTTTCACTCTAAATGACATTACAGTAGGAGAATCCCAGACAACTTCATCTCGGTCCCCCACACTATGTTTCATAACCAAACACATGTGAGAAGTGACATGGAAACATTGCGAGATCATTTAGTATATATTTTGTTATTACCATAATGAGAAAGTAGTCTTTAGTGAGGTAGAAAATGTACGTATTTTGCTCATCTGGCCTTTTTTAAGGGAATTACAGTAGCAAATTTTTCCTCAACTCTTATCTTTTTCGACCCAGTTGTGATGTTTCTCAGATGACACATCAAACAGACACAGGTGCTCATGACAAATTTCCACTAGTTTTTCTTTCAGCTCTTGGGTCCAAATAGGCAGAAAAGAAGCCCTTAACTTCTCACCCAGCATACCGCTAGCCTGCAGATACACACTATAGTGAATGCTGCTCTCTCATTAGCAGTAGGTAATCGCCATTGTTATTTCCAATCAGAACAAATTCACACAGCATGATTCGAATCACAGACAGGTACAGAAATTTAGCATGCCACATATCTTACGGGTGTCGGTGACTCATCTGGCCTAGATCCCCCATGAATGCAAACAGACACAGCTGAAGCTATTCAGGACTAATTACAAACACTATTTGTACAACTCTCAAACACACACATACACATTGCTGAATCTTGTTTAACTGTACTGTACTGTGACATTATGACATGTTTCCCTTGCCTTACTTTGCAGTGTTGTGACCTTTGCTTTGTTTTTGCGTTTTTTTACATTGCTTGCTGCTTGTACCGATCATTCACCTGTTTATTGACCACGACTCTGGATTGCCCGTATACATCTGTTTGACCCTGTTGATCGTTGCCTGCCTGACCATTTATGAATAAACCTTGCATTTGGAGCTGCACATTCGTTGTCAGCATTCGTATCATTACGCTGGAAAATAAAACTGAATTTAGAAACAGTTTTGAAATCTTTGCACTTAACAAACTTAATTAAATATGTAGGCTAATGGATGTGTTCAGTGGAATGCGTACAATACCGTTTCCTTATCCACGAAAGTAAAGGAGTAAAGTAAGAAGTAAAAGTGAAGAGGCAGAATGTAGGAGGCTTATTCTTTATCCTCAGGCTGCAGATGGTCTGTTTAACTCGTTTGTTTTCTCACTAGCATTCAGTTTTTCCTCAAAAAAGTCTACCATATACATAGCAAATGTGCCATGGCGCAACGCAACTGACTATTAAAGGGAATGGGAGGTGAGACTCTACATGATTTAATGCACGCTATGCTCAAAACAAACCCATAACTCATTAAATGAATAAGCACAACCCTGTTAGGCCACATAGATTTTGCGCCATGTACTTTAGACTATGTGTCTAGATCAGTGGTTCTCAAACGTTTTTCATCAAGTACCACCTCAGAAAAAAATTGTCTCTCCAAGTACCACCAAAATGAGCAGTATTGAAAAACAGTAGCGTAGTAGGCCCAGTAAAGCAGCTACAACTCTGCACAGTTAAAAAAAAAAACTAGGCAGATTACCTCAGAAATATAGGCTATATGTCATTTATAGCATATTATATACATCATTTTTGATCAATTTTGAAATGTGTGTAGCATATACATGACATATTTCATTCCTCTGCGTACCACTAGAAGGAAGCCTGCGTACCACTAGTGGTACACGTACCACAGTTTGAGAAGCACTGGTCTAGATCATTAAAATAGCGCCCTATGCGCTTTATTCAGTGTTAAATACTACCAATGTACATTTAATTATCATTAAACCTGACATTTGTTACCATACTACTGAAATCAGAGTTCATCTCAGATATTAAAAATAAAATAATTAGCAAACAGTGAAAATGAAAGTCAGAACTGTGACCAACAACATTAGTCACTCAATAGCTTATTAATAATGTTAAAGAAGTTCAATATCTATTAGTTATATCAAAATCCTTTACCATTTCATTTAGAGTGCAGTGGCTGGAATTAAAATGTCATGTCACGTTGCATTTAGCGCAGACAGCCAAATTGCTCGTCTCTGAAACATGTCGCTTGATGACACAGTGTAAGTGGACATCGATGGTGTGTTTATAGGTACATGTGAGCAGTGTGACATATTTTTAACCTGCCTTCTACAGCGTGGGGGTGTCAGAAGGTTGGAAAACAGTGTACTCAGTGTTACTCAGCCTTTTCCAACTTCTTTTGCTCTAAACGAAGAACAAAAAAGAGCCTCGTTTGAAGCATACCAGGGCCTTTAGTGAACAGAGGAGAGCTGCAGACAAGCTCAAGTGTCTTCACTCAGTACGACAAAAATGACCGACCTCTTTTCCAGCGGCAATCCAGACCTCCCTCTTCTCAGAAACATGATGTAGACAAAAAGGCCACTTACGAAAAAGTCAAGCCCTCCACATACAGCGAAACAACTCGTCTGCCTTGTCCAGAAAAAAAAAGAAGATGTTAGAGTCTTTCCACTAAGTCTGTGATGTTGGAGGCCTGGATTTCAGGGCAAACGTCGGATGCGGCACACATCAGAAAGCTCCCGGGTCTGGTTTGCTGTCTTAAGCCACAAGTCTTAATTTCAAACATGAAGCAGCGCCATTAAAACCTATTCAAGTCAGCAAGGGAACAAAACAGAGCTGCCAGAAAACTGGAGTGGGATGGGGATTTGGGAGGAGGCTGTCAGAAAATGCCAGCGTGAGAGGATGAATGGCCAAACCAACACTATTCTCAGAGAGAAACTTCAATTGTATGCTTGGCGAAGATAAAAGAAACATATCAGCTTTGCAGTAGAGAGACAAAGTGAGAGATGCCCTACTGGATATCAGGCAGGTACAACAAAGGCAACCGCTTGGAGACGGTCTGAAACCAGACACTAATTTAGAACCATGCAGCATTTCACACATAACAGTGCATGGAGACCGCAGGATCCTAAAAGCAAACGGTCCAGGATCTCTGCTGTTTGTCCACTTAAAGGGCCCCCTGGAACATGAAATGTGGATTTAATGGCCACTTATGAATGACAACAAAACCTTTTATGGATTACACAGTTAGACATGCTCACATCAACAACCTGCATGAAGATATGGTAGCTGATACTGTTTTATTGAATCTACAAATACTGCTAAACAAAATAATGTTATTTTAGTTTTATTTAAAAAAAAAGCTTTTTTAATTACAATAATTGTACAACATGTACACTACCTGACAAAAGTCTTGTCACCTATCCAAGTTTTAGGAACAGCTAATAATAACCTGACTTAGTTGATCATTTGGTATTAAATAATAGTGGTGGCTTAGACTGAGAGTATCTGTTTTGCTTATTTGTGTGTATATATGAGGAAGGAGGGGTATAGATTTATTTATTTATATACTCATTTGTTTTTAGTATGTTGTATTCTTATTCCATGTTTGTGATGACTGCAGCTGAAAGCAAGAGCCCAAGACAAATATCCCTAACTGGGACAATAAAGTTTTACCTACCTTACCTACCTACCTATCAGAAGTGGCTTATATGAAAGGCAAAGTCCTCTAGATCATTCTTATTTTAACTAAATAAAATATGAGCATGCCTTATTTTTAATTATTTAATTAGGACAGTAAGGTCTGACTTTGCTTAGACAAAAGTCTTGTCACTTAACAAAAAAAAATGTACAGTCTAGAATATAAAGTCATGGTGCAGTGGAGAAAGAATATAGTGTATGACTCCCATGAGCTTGGAGGACTGCATCCATACACCTCTGCAATGACTCAGATAACTTATTAATAAAGTCATCTGGAATGGCAAAGAGCACATTCTTGCAGGACTCCCAGCGTTCATCAAGATTCTTTGGATGCATCTTCAATGCCTCCTCCTTCATCTTACCCCAGACATGCTGAATAATGTTCATTTCTGGTGACTGGGCTGGCCCATCCTCGAGCACTTTGACCTTCTTTCCTTTCAGGAACTTTGATGTTGAGGCTAAAGTATGAGGAGTGCTAGTCTGCTGAAGAATTTGCCCTCTCCTGTGGTTTGTAATGTAATGAATAGCACAAATGTCTTGATAACTCAGGCTGTTGATGTTGCCATCCACTCTGCAGATCTCTCGCTCGCCCCCATACTGAATGCAACCCCAAACCATGATTTTTCCTTCACAAAAATGGACTGATTTCTTGAGAATCTTGAGTTTATGCAGGTTCTAATAGGTCTTGCAGTTTTTGTGATGATTGGGATTCTGTTCAACAGATGATTCATTGTAAAAAAAAAAATAACTACCTTCTGACACTTTTCCAAATGAAATGAAATGTCAGGTTTATGTTGATTGATATTACTGTGGGAAATTATTTTTTTATTAGGATTTTTAAAAATATGGTAAAAGTGATTCCATTTTTACATCTTTTTTATTTCACAAATACAGATTTTGTCAATGTCTAGAGTTAAAGTGGACGTGTTATTTCTACAACAAAACTCTTTAGAAGGCCATTTATTATTTTCTCTTATCATTGGTCATAACAAGAGAATAATTGTACCAATACTAGAATCTGTGCATCTCTCAATATTACTCAAATTAAGCCACCAAAATAAATTAATACATAGTTTATGAATGGTGGCCTTTTACTGGCAAAACTACTACTGTGGTAAATTATTTAAAAATAAATAAATAAATAAATAAATAAATAAATAAATAAATAAATAAATAAATAAATAAATAAATAAATAAATAATATTTTATAATTGATAAAAAAAATATTTTAAATCCCATTATAGCTAAATCTAATATATCAAAAATACAAAAAACAGTAATGCTTAGAAATAGTCATTTAAATGAAACATTAACATTCATTCATTTTCCTTGGGCTTAGTCTCCATTTCAGAGGTCACCACAGCGGAACAAACCCCTAATTATTCTGGGATATGTTTTACACAGCGGATGCCCTTCCAGCCCCAACCCAGAACTGGGAAATTAAATGAAACTTTTTAACTAAATTTTGTAATTGGTTTTACAATAAATTTTATTCCTGTGATGGAATAATTATTTAGTTTTTCGTAACACATGATCATTCAGAATCGTTCTAATATGATGGTTTCCACTACATTCATTCTGCCATGGCGGGGTGCCACACCAAAATCCATTCCCACCACGGCATTACTGCTTCTTATTCAAAACATTTTAGTCGTTGCTTTTTTATAGCAGGTTATAGTCGCACCAAAATGTATTAAAAGGTAAGTGAACTATAATAGAGTGAATTTTCTGTAATGGTAATAGTACTGTGTGATATTTGTTTAAGACTTTAAGGTTACACACTGTACATGCTGACTGACTGATTGACTGACTGAATATGCCAATTAGCTGCTCTGGAAACATTTATTATTGTTGTTGTTGAAAACAGCTGTAAAAATAGAATATGCAAAGGTGCGGCATCCAGTTTTACTTACATTTTTGTCATAATTGAATGCATCATTCTAAAGAAAAGCAATAATTTCTTTTTAAAAAGGAAAAATATCATGCTGAAGACTAACTTTACAATGGTGTTGTGCAAAATGTTATTTAAAATGTACTTGGCTCTTAGGTAAATATATACATATAAATAGTAAAACACCTGAAAAATTTATGTAGTCAGCATAATATTGACCTCATAGGAGAACATTGTTGCCTCTACTGTATATATCCACAACCGGATGAGCTAGTGCAATATTCATCTTTTCAAATATAAAGCAACATGTGATTAAAACCAAGGCTGAATCTATATGAAGTTCACAGCATCACATATCCAGCTAACAGCTTTAATGTCTGAAGCCCTGGGCATGTGCAAAGATCTTTAGACAGCACTGCATATAACCCTAACAGCTTTAACTAGCAGTGATGTGTGAGTTAAAGTTGGGGAAAAAATGAAGATTTCCTCACTATTTACTCCCCCTTGATTGGTTACAAACTTTTCACTTTTGGGTGAACTATCCCTTTAAGCACAAACCACAAGCATAATTTTTATGCGTGATAAAAAAAAAAAACATGTACTAATAGTGTTGTGTCGTGTTAAATCTTCAGTATGACAGTAGATGTTTAATGGTTAATCCAGCATAATGGTGGATTCTGATCAGCATATCCAGGCAGTAGAGTGAATGAGAGAACGCTTCATTCATACAGTAACGGACAGCACGGACTAATCCTCACTGCTGATGTGCTCTGATCAGACTGATTCATTAATCACTGGTAATCCTACACTAAGAACGGACACAATGTGAGGACAGAGAGATCGAGAGGAACAAGCTGGAGTGACAACAGGAAGTGGATTACAAAAGGGAGGAAATCAACAGTGTAATAGAGGAAGACGGAAAATAAACTAGCGCTCTAAATAATTCCCAAAACATTTCAGCAGTCATTGTTTACATGCTATTTATCACAACTGATCACATATTTGCTAATCTGAGAAGACCATTTCGAGTCCTTACATCACTACGTCAAATGAAAGCACTGAATGAACTGTGGTTTCAGAAATCAATACAATTTTATTTCAAGCACAAGTCTATCACAGACCCTCAATCATAGCAATCTTAGACTATCTCTAGTTCTGTGTAGTGTCTTGTGTGCATTGTTAAGGTGCCATCAAGTTGCCCGTCACTGCTATACAAGAAAATAAATTACATTGTAAAGGTCAGTTTTTGAAAACTGACAAGAAAATGAAGAGATGTGATGGGAAAATCATAGGAAGAGCTCTTAGAATCTACTTTAAAATCAACAACAGCATTATATTGCAGACATTAAGCCTTAAAGAAGGATCCATTTCAAAATGCGCGCACACACACACACACACACACAAGAGTGAGCGTGGTTCACATGGGGGCAGCAAGCAGGGAGTGTTCATTTTCCCTACAGTCATTTTACAATCTCAGTTCTCCTCCTCTTTATCTGTAGCTTCTCATCTAGCCTCCTCAAAGAGCTTTTTTAAATAATTAATTTAGATTCATAATTAAAAGTATTTGGAATCATTTATAAATGTCTGTTTCTATTCTCTGTATAGATAAAGTGTGTAGAACTGTCTCGAACAGCACTTCTGTCACATTTAATGAGGTATCTTTTTAAAAGAAAAAAGAAGCTAATTAGAGATCCAACAAATGTTTATTTTTTAATAATTAATTAATCTTCTGACTATAAGAAAGATTGATCGACTAATAAGCATTGAATATTTCAGACTGGAGTACTGATGCTGAAAGCTTTGCCGTCAAAGGATTAAGTATATTACAAATGCAAAACAGTTCATTTGCAACATTATTTCACAGTTTATTATTTAAAAATCATTTAAATGTAGCTTTTATTTCAGTATTCAGTTTGATAAATGGCAGTTTCTTAAACCATACAGTTGAACATTTCTCAAATGTTGCTTACTTTCCAGCACTGGAAACATTAGTGCAATTAAAGCTGAAATTAACCATGATAAATGAAATGAAAGCATGTCGCTTGAGGTCAGGGGTAAAATTGGATTACACGCTAGGGAACCAAGCTCGAGATGTGGTTTCATTTTAAACTAAAACCCGAATAAGCAAAAAGGACATACACTAAGGCCATTTTAATCCTTGAGAACCACAATATTTCAATTAGAGACCTCCTTTTAAACTTGTACAACCAGTTGAACAGGGTGTTTGCCATATCTGATGCTACAGCTACTCTATAAATAACAGATTGTGTTTGCACTGTCAAATTTTAGACAGCACCAAAACACTTCCCATCTGGAAGCTCTAAATACTCACAAGACACAGCGTGTGTAGTGTCAGGTTTGAGTGCATCAGACTGTAATCCGGGTCACTTTAATTGAATAACGCAGATTATCTCATCTGCGATCCCAGTGAATCATAGCTGCCATCACAAGTGGACATACAAACAATGTCTACAGACCGAAAAAGATAAGTAAAAGATAGATTCGAGTACAGAAATAGCAACAAGCACATTCCCAGCCAAATGCCCGACTAAACCCCAGCTATTGAATTTGTGATTAGCAAGCTAAGAGAGGTAGAATTGCCTTATTTTATGTACTCACACAGACCAAGGGTTCGCTGACGGGTTGGCTGGTGGACAGAGGCATGATACGGCTCTATGGGGGGTGCGGGAGGGGACCCAGATGATGAGAAACCCATGGGAACATCCAGGACATTCCCCTCCCCGCACTGCATAAGACGCTCCTAAGACCTCCAACACATCCACTTTCACAGGTCACCGGCTGTCCACAAACAGCCTAACAGTAGGGGTGGAGGAAATGGGGAGGAGCTTATGATGCTTTCCCAATCCTTACACACAAGCAAAACTTAGTGGACGCACTGCCAGGATGTGCTCTCTCAGAAATGAGGATGCAAAAGCTTTCACTGGGGTAATACAATTGAAACCAGAAGTTTACATAAACTCTAAAAAAAGGAACATAGACATTTTTTTTAAATGTCTGATGGTAAGTCATACTAAACATTTACTATTTTAGGTCCGTTAGGATTACCTAAATGATTAACATTTACTAAATGCCAGAATAATGAGAGAATTTTTCATTAATTTCTAGACAGTCAAAAGTTTACATAAATTTCCTTGGTATTTTTTTAGCTTTGCTTTTAAACTGTATAACTTTAGTCAAATGTTTTGGGTATACTTCCACAAGTTTCTCACAATAGTTTAAAGGAAGTTTTGCCCGTTCTTCCAGACAGAATTGGTGTAACTTAGTCAGATTTGTGGGCTGTCTTGCTGGCACAAGCTTTTTCAACTCTGCCTACAAATTTTCTATAGGATCGAGTCAGGGCTTTGTGATGGCCACTTCAAAACATTCACTCTGTTGTCCTTAAAGCACATTTTCACTAATTTGGCAGTATGCTGTAAGAGGCTAAATTATCATATGCATTTGTTTATATGACAAAACATGTCTTTTTGACTCAAGAAGGGCCATACTGACTTCAAAGGCAGATACTGATAAGCTCAGAGCCTGATATGTGGACTTTGGGGGTTTTATGATGTGGTCACATGTTGATTAATCAGTTTGAATGTCTCAGCATTTGGGCTTCAGTCACATGGTCAAGAAAGATACAAAATAGATGTAAAACTCTGCTCTGTCTTTTTTCCTGGTCTGTCTTTTCCTGGTTGGCTTCTCTCCTGCTCTGCTCCTCTCCTCCTCTGGAGTCTATCTTCTCTGCCTCTTTGAGGCCTACTTGCTCTCTTTGTCTCTCCCTCCCTTTGTCTCTCTTTCTACCTAAGGTAACTCTAATTTTACATTTAAGCTGGGTACAATTTATATCATATGTTTTATCATTTCATATTTTATCATTTTATACAGTTATTTTGAAATTAATTCAGTTGTAACCATAGAGAATTATTGTCATTAAATCATCTCATTTTCAGGTATTTGTGAATTACTTTTAATTTAACATCAACATTTAATTGTTCCATATTGCAATACGATACAATCACATAATATCAACACTCTCCCACATTTACAGCTATTAATGCTGCCCTTATTTCCGCTTTTGGTATGAGATTGAAGAAGAATGGTTTGACTAGAAATGTACAGTTTTTTTACCATCATGCTGATTCTAATGCTTCCTGCTTTATAATGCATTAAGCACATTTTTTTCTCCAAGTATGAACCTTAAGAAAAGATCTAGCCTTACCTAAGAGAATAAATCAAGGATGCTGCATATAATAGCTTAAACACATCTCTTATAACCATTTAGGTGTAAACATGTCATGGCCAGAAGCAGCTTTACAGAAAATAATTGATCCATTCATTTCACTCTGGCTTAGTCCCTTAGTTATCAGAGGGGTCGCCACAGCGGAATGAACTGCCACAGAAAATAATATAAACCACTTATAAAAATTATTATGAAAAATTACAATGCAATTTGGAAACATTGCAAATGTTGAAAGAAGAATTCAACATGTCTCAATCAAGAAAAAGATTGGAGCTCACATTTGATGCATAAGAAGTTAAAATGCACACCTATAAATCTAATGCTTCTTTACTAAAAGGAAATAGGCCTATAAACTACTGTTTAAAGCAATGAGTGTATTACAGAAATCAGTTGTTATTTGTAAAAAGGCCTAAATACTTGCAAGACCATTTAAATATTTTGCTGGCTTACATCTACTGACAGCAGATCCCTCAATAAAAGAGAGAGGGATTTGCACCCATGATATCTTTACTGCTTTATTCATTTAACCTCAGAAATGCAATGCTCAGACCCTCACTGTGCCAGTATTTTAACTAATTTTTTGGGGATCCCAGGGTCGGTATAAATTTGCAGGAGACTCTCTGTGCTTCCGGGAGAGGTCATAAGGTTGGATAAGATGATATATAGGGGCGAACGCGTCACAGCAGCTCAAAACACTGGAAATACAATTGCTGCACTTGCAACAAAGAGAGCATCACTCGCGCAAGTGGCACCAATAAACTAAACAGAGGTCACATCGCATATGTTTTAGCTGCTCCTACACATCATTTACCTGTGTTGTGGCTGCTGTAGGCTATGCATAATATTCGGGAGTGCACATGCATCTTCGGTTCTGTCAGGTGTGCCGTGCGCACTCTCATTCTCATACAGCAGAGTGGCTACTGTATGAAGAACTCCACCTTGCGCGATTCAGAGAGCAGAAATGTGTAGTTGCGTGACCATGTGGAGAAAGAAATCACATGCCGTTGTGTAAATAAGATATTACATACGGTTATTTAGCTTATTTATTAAAAGAAGTTATGATCTGGCTTTATATTTGAACACAATTAACTTGACTTCAAGGGGGGCAGGGAAAGCCGTTGGGAGTGCGGGGCGCCCCCCTAATATAATGGTAGGGGAAACACTGATCATTGTAAATTAATATTATCTACTTCAGTCCAACATCTACATTAGCAGAATGATAAAGATAAAATCAGAGTGGACATTTCAGCAAGACAATAACCTAAATAATCTAAAACACTGCCAAGCAAACTCTCAATTTTAGAGAAAGAAAATCAAGCTGTAGAATGGCCCAGGCAATTTTCTGACCTAAATCCAATAGCAAATTTAAAAAATAAAGATCAGTTTGGATAGACAAAATCCACAGAACTTTTAGGATTTCTACATTCTGTGAAAACAAAAAAACACCTGAGCAATGCATGACTTCTTTCTACATATGAAAGTCGTCATTAAGCTGCCGGATAAATGTGACGTGTTGAATACTTATTTACCCCACTGTGTGCTTGTTTCATTTGACACCCCTTTTATTGGTTGCTACAATCCTATAATCTTGTTATATATAATTACAATATATTTGTTACATTGGTTCATGAGAACTATGTTTGTGTTTTGGGCCATAATAATTGCCAGTTTTGCGTTCACACAAGTAGGTTAATGACATCAAAATAGGAGATTTTTTTAGTTTGGCGCCTTAACATAACAACATTATTTGTCAAAATGTATTTATTGTACCTTAAATTCTATTAGCAACTGAAAACTAAGAAAACCTTGTGGAAAAAGAGACTTTCCCAATGGCATACTTATTAAACTGTATTCCTGAAAGTGTGCTTGACCATGCTTGATGACTACATATGTGCAAAGATTAACCACGCTTTGGGGGATCAGATCCATCTGGGGACATCCCAACTGAGAAGCGCTCGAGAGAGAGAAAACACACTAAATTTAGCCGATGGTAGGCATCATTTATAAATGATGAATGGTGGAATAGCTTGCTTGTCCTGTGAAAGTCTGGACCTCAACCAACTCGCACTGTGTGCCTCTAAAAACAGCCCGGCGAAGAGGAGGAGGACAGTTCTTGCACATAAACACACACAAACACAAACACACACACACAGAGCTCTTCCTGCAGCTGAATGCAATCCCTTTACATAACTTAGTGAGACACTGAGACACTAGAAATTAGCATGTACTCTGTGGTCTGGCATTTAAAGGGAGCAAAGTTAAATGTAGAAGAAACAACAATAGCGGGGTCTCCCTCATATTCTCTGTTCTAGTGGCTTGGCTGCTATATCAGATGCAAAAGGACGTTTTAATGAGAAGATTTACTTTGAGAACTACAAAGGATGGAGATGTCTCAAAGACTGACAGTGTGGGCGAAAACAGACCTGTGTTTGGACAGCTATCATTCAAAAACGACTGAATCACTTTTCCAGCATCAGGTGGGTGGCTGAGATTTAGGCAAGACTTGCATTGGACAGTACCGAGTAGCACGCTATGGATTTGGGTAGCTAAAATTGCTAAAATAAGTTTAGATAGCAGAAGTCATAATCAGCTATGAGTTATTTGACATTAGGTGAATGGGTAACTTTTTAGTTTACAGTGTGTAACAATGCTCATTATTTAGTAGGGGCTAATTATCTGACTATTATTAATGTATTGGCTGCTTATTTGTACGTATGAAGTACATTTTCTGCATGAGTGTATTCTACATCCCTAATTAAATGTAACACCTAAACCACACTACTACCTCAATGACTAACAAGCAGCACATTATGAATTCACTGAGGCTTGTTCATTGAGCGAGAACTGTACTTAAAATTAAGTGACAGGTTAATGTTCTAATTTACTACTATATTTCAGAACTTTTCATTTACTGTAATATTTAACAACAATATTGTGTTTAGTAAGATTTTTTAAATGTTTTTAAAAGTAGTTTTGAAAGGCACCTATGATGAAAATCATATTTTGTAAGCTGTTTGGACAGAACTGTGTGTAGGTACTGTGTTTCCAAAGTCATATTGGAGTGATAGAAACCCAATAAGCCTCTTTTTATAAATCTCCTGACATTAAAAAAGGATCCAAATCCCTTCCATTTTGAGGCCCACTGCAACGTGTCATAGAAGTGCGGTTTCCCCGCCCACCAAATTGATTGACTGCTGCAAATTAACATGTCTACATAGTAACACGTATGATCAGGGCCGGCCCAAGCCTTCAGGGGGCCCTAAGCAGGATTTTATTTGGGGCCCCCTTGGTGCAACAATATATCTTCAATCCTTGATAATTCGCACACTATAAATTTAAAACACTCATTATTCACAGTAGCTGTGTTGCTTACATCATAAAATATATGTTTTAAGACAATTCTAACTATTATTCTGCAGAAACAACTTCCCATTGTCAGTGTGGAATTGTCCAAAGTCAGTGTGGAAAACTGATTAATTAAATCAGATCTTTTGTAAATTTAGGTAAATATCTTGGCGCCTGAGTATGTAATGTGGTCAGAAATAACACTATAAATGGGCATATATTTTGTCCCACCACTAATCCACAACTCAACTAACTAAAACGAAAGTCACACAATAATTTCAAGCACTCTTGGGGGCCCCCTGGTGGCCACGGGGCCCTAAGCAGCCGCTTAGTTCGCTTATGCCTTGGGCCGGCTCTGCGTATGATCGTATCCACAAGACAGGACATGCGCAATGCAACCTGGAATAAAAGATCTGTTCAGCTGTCTGTGATCATCAATCATCATCAAATGTGATCATGAATGAGTTTTACAGAATTAAAACATTTTAAAACAGTGCATGTTTATAATGAATTACAGCGATTTTACCATCTTTACTTTATCACCACAACCGCATGTCAGTACAATTACAGTATAAAAGAAGATGCTTCAATCCCGGTTTGTGGACATTAAATCATGTTTATTTTGTACATTAACATAACGGATATCCATACAGCAATGGATATTAATGTGTATCCTGGAAAAACAGTGCAAAGTTAAACATACATGCTGTGTGTGTGTGTGTGTGTGTGTGTGTGGGCGTGAACTTTGTAATGACATTGTGAGTTACTCATCATCGCAGAAAGGCTTGAATTAACTTTACAACAAATACATCAAATAATCATTGGGAAAGTTCTTCCTGTAGTATTTCTCACAAACGTTATTTGAGATCCGTTTCCTTCATGTCTGTCACTCTGCTGTTTATCTGATGCAGCCAGAGATTGAGGCACACTGACAGGCTCGTGAGAACGGTGGGTGGGGAGAACCAGCATGTTTTTCTTTTTGAAATAATATTAAATCAATTTATTCAGTTGACTTAAAGCTGAATTTTTATTTTCAGCTTTTTCATTTCCATTACTCCGTTCTTGCATTATCCCTTATGAAATGCATTATTATTTGTTTAAAACTGATGTGCTATTTTTGGTGGAAACCACAATAAGTCTTAAACAAATTTTAGTATAACATTTATTACAAACAGAATTATTCAAAAATGTTTCTTTAATTTTTTTTTAGTGCACATTCATCAAACATGAACTAATGCAAATTTTAACTTATAAATATTAGTCAATAAATATTAGTCAATTTGGAAATGAATAGCCAAGAATACAAATAATGTGTTCTGATAAATAGCACATATTATTGCAAAGTATGTTTTTCACCATCACCTTAATGAATGCAGAGGCATTTGGATGCATAAATGCAAATAGGACATTCTTTCTTCAAATATAATAAACAATATTGACACATAAAACTAAACAATTAACTTGAGATCGAGTTTATGGTAGGAAATGAATGTGTGTCTCCAAGTACATCTTGTGAAATTTACCATTGCCTGTGTAATTATGTCACTCTTCATCTGAGCAAATCCAATTAAGGCCACTGGAGGCTTGAAAAGAGAAGAGCTGGAAAACAACTCAACATGGACTGACTGCCTGTGTGTGTGTAAGCCCATGTGAGTGTGCGCAATGTGAAGAGAGATTTAAAAAAAATGCCTTTTTTTATTTTCTAGTTGGAAAAGTGGCTCAGTGATTAGCACTGTCGCCTCACAACAAGAAGGTCACTGGTTCGAGTCCCGTCTGGGCATTTCTGTGTGGAGTTTTGTATGTTCTCCCCATGTTTGTGTGGGTTCCTCCAGGTACCACGGTCTCCCCCACAGTCAAAAAACATGCAGTATAAGGGTGCTTTCACACCTACACTTTTGTTTCGGAGCCTGTCTCATTTGCCCAGTTAGCGCGGTTTGTTTGGCTTATGTGGAAACAGGAATCCAGCTAGCATCCGCGCCAAATCAATCGCTCCGAGAACGCTTAAATGAGGTTGTCTCGGCTTGATTAAAACGAACTCTGTAGCGGATCGATTATAGCGTATTGTGGATTTGTAATATGCATATGGCTATATGATGAAAGAATTCTGAGTAGGGTGGGAGGTCATTCCAGACATCCCAAGTCTCCCGGAAGTTTTAGGAGTCTCCCGCAAAGCACAGAGACTCCTGGATGCCCACAAACGAGTAAAAATCTCCCGGAAATCGTGCATCTCCCTCCCGCTCCTCAAATACGTTGCGCACCCTTCTCACCCCTCCACACCGCATCTCTCCTCACTCTACAGATACGTCGCGCGCACCTAGTCAAACACCACCAAACCATCACCTCCCCTCACAGCTGAGCGAGACTCTGCAAAATAAACTATGAAACTTTGACCAAGGTGAGGAGAGTTTACTCACACGTGACTTGTTTTAGCACTTTTGGTCCGTTTAGAAATTTTGCCATGTGAAAGTGAAACGCACCAAGAGCAACAATGTAACAATAGTAATCTCTGTTTCGCAAGAACTGAATTGATTCACACGTTTCTCTGTAATGTGTTGCCGCTGTAAGGATAACCGCTATGTAAAATATATGTTAATAGTTGGCGGTCCATTACGCTGTGGCAACCCCTAATAAATAAGGGACTAAGCCGAAGAAAAATTAATTCATGTTTTGGAAATTCTAAAACAATTCAACAAAGGTGCAACACAAACAAAAACACAAGTACAATAAATATTTCAATGTGCAAACTGTAGATAGAAACTTTAGTGCAACGGATAATGAAACAATGCAGACAATACATCTGTAAAGTCTAGAAAGGCCAAATTTGTGTTTATTTATTTTTTGTCAGTGCAGTCATTGTTGAGCATCAGGTGAGATTTTGCCACTTTCTGTTGCTTTCTACACTGTTCCAACATCTTTACTTCCACAATCAACTCAATTCACACCTCCAGCAACACAGCATCGATTTTCAGTCTCCAAATGTTCCTGTGTGTGAACCAGTTGAATTATAGGAAGTTTTCCTCATATGAAACACTGGATTGGACTGGATATTGGTCAGATTTCTTTAATACTGTCAATCATGCATTTATCCATGGTTTATATAATCAAAGTTGCGAAACAATTGTATAAGACTAACCCTAACTTGACCCTTCAAGAATTCTGACAAGCAGCAACATACCAGACTTTATCTTGAGCTTCCACGGCAGATCAGATAGACAGAGTACTGACACTACAGTAAATGTCAAAATGTTTCAACCGACCAATCAAATCAAAGAACCCAAGTTTTACTGTACAAACAGTTCTTACTGTGCAATCAAGCATGGTTCAAGACAAAGCCACTTGATGAGTGATGAGTTGCACTATTTGTTTGATTTAAATAGAATGTTACCACATTTTGTCCTTTATTAATTCAATAATTTATCATGTATTTACATAAGGGCTGCACGATATTGAAAAAAAAATGACATTGTGATATCTTCTTTTTCTAAGATATATGTTGCAATATTGAATATTTAATTTCACCAGATGAAATGAATAAGTCTATTTGGAAAGAATTCATAATTTTCGATAAACTGGGATGATTTTGTAAGGAAGTGCATATACATAAACTATAATAAACCATTCACAAACATTGAGAAATATAGTACAGCAACACCACTGTGCAAACAAAATATATAGTGTAACATATAATATATTCTCCATAGTAAAAAAAAAAAAAATATATATATATATATATATATATATATATATATATATATATATATATATATATATATATATTATGGTTCGAGGCTCGAACCAGCGACCCAGCGACTTTCTTGCTATGAGGCGACAGCACTACCTACTGCGCCACTGCTTTGCTGGTTATTAAATCAATTAATGTTATTAGTTTATGTACTAATATTCTAAAAATATATTACAAGGTTATTAATTTCATGCTACAGATCATTTATGTCAAGCTGGTATCATTTCAGAGTGTGAGTTACTGGAGTGCGGGTCATAAATGACATCAAATTCCCGACGAGTCTTGCGTGTGTCTGTGTTTGGTGTATCTTGATTGTCATTCAGTCTGATATTATGACAACTGAGATCTTAAAGTGTGACATGGAGATCATGTTCTTAAAGCCTGACAAGCTACAATAGGAAAGGAATATTAAAAATAGCACAGTGTGAGCTGGGCTTTATGCAGTCCTTATGAATAAACAACTGAAAAAAATCAAAACCGATTAGCTTACAAACAATAACTGAGAAATAAATTGCTAAAACTACTGAATGCTCGTACCAATCCTCAAACAAAACACATTTCCTATATGCAAAAGTAGAATCTGAGACACATTTCTATAATTAAAAACTAGACTCATTAGTATTTGAAAGTATAGGAGAGTTGTCTCTTCTGCCAGTCTGTAGAGTGGACTATTCATTCCAGCATTAAACATGACTAAAGCTGAGATCTGAGTTTCACTCATAGTTGAAGCTCTTTGAATGGATAGAAGTTAATCTGCAGCTGGGCCTCTTTACATCCATCTAACAGATTTATGAGTCCTCTGTGGATTATAAAGCTTTTATGTTCCATGCAAATGACAATACTGCAAAAATGAATGCAACTCATTTACATTATCCTTAGTGTTTGGGAAAAATCCAACTAATGTTTTTTACTGACTGGCTGCTGTATATTACTGCATCTCACAGGAGCAATAAAGACACTGCTGAGCTGTTTTTATTCACCTAGCTGTCAGACAATATTAACATAAAACAGCATTGCTTTGTCATTAATTAAGCATAAAGCCATATACAACATACTGTTATATGGTCTGTGTGAACATGGACACTAGATTTGGTCGAATGTTCTCCGTCTCCTCACAGTGGTGTAACAAAAGGACAGCGCTTTTATGGCGAGTTGACAGCTTCCTCTGAAACACTATGTGTGGCAAAAGGTCATTGTGCCAAAAGACAAACATGATGCTTGCCATATCAAGAGATACAAACACCAGAGACTAAAAACAGATCCACCACTGCAGTAAGGCCAGGGAGAAACAGCTAGCAGTGGATTTGGGTGTCTGTAAAAATCGAAATTTGATCATCATACACTGAAGGCTGGTTATTTTAAAGAGTAAGTTGGTAAAAGCGAACAGGGAATGTGCAAAATACTTTATAAGCCAAAGGTTTATTGCTTAATGTCACAAAAAGAGTAGCAAATGAGGTTAAAACAAAAACAGATCCTTGGATGTATAAGTGAAATTATATATTTTAAAAGTTTAAATCAGGGCTTCTCAAAGTTCATTCAATCTGGACCAGACTCTATTTGTTATTGTAAGACCATGTGTGAAGGATTCTAATTGTGGATTTCCTTCATTGATAAATGCATAAACCTTGTAAATCAACTGTTTAGTTGTTTGAATTTTTGTAAAAAATAAATAAATAAATAAATAATGACAAAAAATGACAAAATATATAATGTTTTCCTGTTGTCATGACATGCAGTGATCATACGAGACTTCACATGATCTAGCAGGCTAGTCGCGCATATGCGCACCGGGTTTAACGCACCACAGCAAAGAGATCATTTGAATGGATGAAGATGTTGGTCTCGTGAAAAATAAAACTTGATGAAGAGAATAGACAGTTTACCACAAGCTAGCACAAAACCATCCTGCTTGATTTGTAATGAGAGAATTGCAGTTGTATAGGGTGGAAACGTGAAACGTCACTATGAAATTAAAACGTTGACATTTTGAACAGCAGTATCTACAAAATACAGATACAAGGACTGCAAAACTAAAACACCTAAAGTTTTCATTACATACATTCCTTTTATAATTTTGAGGGATTTGGAAAAAAAATGTTTCTGTGGGTTTATGTATATTGAATTAACAAAAACATACAGAGTGTCAGTTTGGCTGACAAAATAAAACAAAACAAAAATAAATGAATAAATGAATAAAATAAAAATAACTGAAAATTAAAATTAAATTAAAATAAATAAAACTTAATTTAAATTAAAATTAAATTAAAATGGAATAGCATTAATTTAAATAAAACAAAATGAAATTTCATTTAATTAAAAAAATTAAAATTGGTTAATAAAACATATAAAGAAATACATTAATATGAATCCGTCTTTTGGATGAGACCTTAAACCGAGGTCCTGACTCTCTGTGGTCATTAAAAATCCCATGGCACTTCTCGTAAAGAGCAGGGGTGTAACCCCGGTGTCCTGGCCAAATTCCCTTCATCGACCCTTACCCATCATGGCCTCCCAATCACCCCATTGGCTCTATCACTGTCTCTCCACTCCACCAATTGCTGGTGTGTGGTGAGTGCACTGGTGCAGTTGTCCTGTGGCTGTCGTTGCATTATCCAAGTGGATGCTGCACTCTGGTTGTGGTGTGGAGAGTCCCCACCCCCCTCATGATTGTGAGCGCTTTGGGTGTATGGCCATACACAATGAATGTGCTATATAAAATATGCACATTACATTATATAACATAAAAAAATAATTATTAAAATTACTTACATGGGAAAAAAAAAAAATCACAGTGCCAAAAACAAATAATAAAAAAAATAATAATAAACATATATAATATAATGTATATTTAAGAGTAAAAACTGCTGCACTTAGGAACTTTCATGAACTTCAAAAGGCCACACAAATGTTAATATGAAAACAAATTAAGCTTTTTGCCAAAACAGTGGTCTGATGTGAAGAATCGGTTTCTGCCTCATGATAAAAGTGTTTTGAGTCTCTCTCTCAGGATCCAGCTGTCTGCCAAAGCAGGCCAATCCATACAGATGGGAAGGCAATCTGTTTTAATGGCTCATTTCTAATCACCATATTAGAATAGTTTTCCCAGGACCTGATTTACATATCGCTAGCATTTGTCATGTTTCTCAAATGAGGTCTAGAACCTGAGCACGAAGGTTTAATTAGAGAACGTCAGAATCTGCCATTCACTTTCCGGAAGGTTTCAAATGGCAAGCAAATTAAAGAGCAAATAAACTTGCTCTGAAAACTACTTTTAAACATATGCACAACATTTCATTAAGACTACGATTATTATTAAACATCATTGCAGCAAGAGTATCATCACTCTAGCATGATTGAGGGATCATTTACAATTAGACAACAGTTGTTATTGTATTACTGTATGTTTCAAGCAAGATCGTTTTATGGTTGTTGGTAAGCAGATGGTTAATGGTATCCAAAGTCTCTCAAAATATTATATACTCACCATCCACATTATTAAGTACACCTGACTTAATCCTTCATGGCATAGATTCAACAAGGTACTGGAAATATTCCTCAGAGATGTTGGTCCATATAACCATGATAGCATCCCGCAGTTGCTGCAGATTTGTCGGCTGCACATCCATGATGCGAATCTCCCATTCCACCACATCCCAAAGGGGCTTTATTGGATTTAGATCTGATGACTGTGAAGGCTTTTTAAGTAAAGTGAACTCATTGTCATGTTCAAGAAACCAGTCTGGGATGATTCACGCTTTATGACATGGCATGTTATCCTGTTGGAATGCTTTCATGTTTTTGATGCCAAAATCTGACCCTGCCATCTGAATGTCATAGCAGAAATCTAGACTCATAAGACTCAGGCAACGTTTTTCCAATCTTCTATTGTCCAATTTTGGTGAGTCTAGAGTGAATTGTGGCCTCAGTTTCCTGTTCTTAGCTGACAGGGGTGGCACCCGGCCTTCTGCTGCTGTAGCCCATTCGTCTCAAGGTTGGACATGTTGTGTGTTCAGAAATGCTCTTCTGCATACCTCGGTTGTAGTAAGTGGTTATTTGAGTTTCTGTTGCCTTTCTATCAGCTTGTACCAGCCTGGCCATTATCCGCTGACCTCTGGCATCTGCACCCACAGAACTGCCGCTCACTGGATATTTTCTCTTTTTCAGACCATTCTCTGTAAGCCCTAGAGATTCTTATGTAAAAGTACTTGTATATTCTGTCTTGGGTATTGTGTATGGTTCAGCACATATGTGCACACATGTAGCAGAATGACATTAAAGACTTGAACTTGACTTGAGAGAGCATTCATGGATTTAAACAATTCAATGGCTTATAGACAGTAAATGGCACAGAATAAGCCTTAAAGGTTACCAAAGATGCAGAAGTAAATATTCATTTTTGATACAGACTACAAATGCAAACAGATTATAGCAGACACCAAGTATACAAGTTTGTAAAATGTACAGTAAGCTTACAAAACCATCTCAAATGTTTGCACGCAATGTTGCAGCAGCATATGTGGTAAGCTTTGATACTTTTAAGCAAAATATAACTGACTGAGGATGATGTTGTGTCCCCACTGTTTGAGAGGTTTCCTTTTTAGACTGATTAGGATACAGTCGCCTTGCGTACTCTTTCGGTTTAAGTAAATAATTGATTCTCTTCATTTTTATAACCATCTTCGAGAAAACTTGTTGATTTCTCAGAACCCAAAAGGAGAGGGGAACATTTTTTTCTAAGCGCTTCTAAAGGCGTTCTGTCTCCCTGTAGACACGTCTGAAAGCGTCATTGATGGCTTTCAAGTCATTGCCGATTTGAGTGAGATAAAGGGTATTTGATCTCCTCAATTTTCTTCCAACACTCAAGTGGCTTAGAGTCACTGTGTAAGTATTCCCACCGTGACCACCTCGACACTTCAGAGACAATAAAGTCAGTACTTCACAGATGCACCATTTATGACATTGCTAATGCTACAAAATGATTTCATCATTTACAAATCGTCCTTTCTCCAAGGATTTATTTGCTTTATTATTTATTATACAAGTATTTTCTTGTTTTAACTGTGAAATAATCAACTGTTAATAGTTCAATAAAGTTATTTGTCGTTCAATATTTAATATATTTAAATATATAATCTATTAAATGCATTCAGTTCTATGTGCAACTGCCTTATTGTCAATAATTGTTAATCAAATCAAATGATTTATTGAATTGAACAGTTTAAAACTACTTAAAGGCTTATCAAATAATTAGGAGAGTCAATTTTGGGATCAATTTCTTCATTTTATTATTAAAAATATTATTATTATTATTATTATTAGTAGTAGTAGTAGTAGTAGTAGTAGTAGTATCATTATTGTGTAAAATCTACAACTCATGCAATCCAGTGTCCTCTCTGAGGTTTAAGCTATATACTTTTTCAAGTTTTAATGGTTTGTTTCTGACTTAATATCTTTTTATATGTCTACAATACGAGCTAATGTTTGTTCATTCTTGCTCAATGTTTATACAAATAAATAAATAAATAAATAAATATTGCAATAGGCTTATCAAACAGAGACTTATAATTATTTGTGTGTATAATGGTCACAGATAGAAGTTATTTCACCATAAAGACATCCTGAAACATTTACAATGCAGATCTAGCTCCTCACAGTTTAAAACATGCTATTATTTTCAACCTTACTGAAACTTCTGAATTGTGATCTCCCGACTTTTTTTAAAATTTACATCTTTGTCTCTTAACTTGCAACTTTTTGCATATAAAATGCGAATGGCAGTTCAAAGCATTTTTTTGTTCACATAATCCTGGTAAGTGCAAGCAATTACAACACCGAGGCACACTGTTGCAATAGTTGTGGTTATGCTGTTTTCTTCTACCACTGAATCTACCTCAGGCTCATATGCAGCACTATCACAGCTATCACTGCTATCAATAAACAGAATGCTGTAAAAGAGGTTGTGTACATGCTGACATAAAATTAGCCAAATAGTCATTTGTCTTCATGTTTCATAAAGAATGAAAAAAGCGATAAAAAATACAGAATTATATATTATTTATAAAATATGAAATTATTATTATTTTAATTATTATAATTATGAAAAAATAATTATTATTCACCATCCCATCCCACCCCCAATTTTTTTCTTTCTTTGTTTTTGTCTTGATAACTTGATAGTGGATTTCTAGTTCCGATTAAAGTCATAATCGAACTAAACAGAAATCAGACTACAACATGTGTAGTATGCCGGTTTTAGTCACATTATAAAAGTGTAGTTTATCAACTATTACCATCATGTAGGATTGCATTGCTGCTTTTTGCGACAGGATATTTCATACACACACACACAGCTCCGAAATGCAGAGATTTTATTTTCTCACATTAAAACAACACTCTTACACTAGTCCTTATTTAGTATTCAAATCCAATATCTCAGTTCGTCATTGAAGCGTTGGGGGGGCACAGAAAAAAACTAAACTCCAGAAGAAATGTGGATAGTGTGATAAAGCAATTTCGTTAAACATGAAAGGAACATTAAAATAGCAACTTGTGTAAACACCATAATCACACCCTAAACGTTGTCTAAAACTCTATGAGCAATGAGTAACATTGTACTTTATCACTGTATGTATACAGTACATGTTAAATAAGTTACATTTTGCTTTGCTTTGCTAGCAGTTGATTTAAACTGTAATACATAAATTATAGTGGCTTAACTTTAAGGAAACAATGTTGATTATGCTACAAATAAGTTTCTGCAACTAAATATAATAATAATACAAATAATTATCATTTAAAAACATTCATGCAAACAGCAATAATTTACAAATGTAATGATAATGTACATCATTTAATAATGATATCTACAAAATTCACTTTTTTGTTAATTTTTTGTTAACACAAAATAGTTTTATTCATCATAAACATTTGAATTTAATTTAATTATATTTGTTAATAATCATTATTAAAAATGCATTCCCATTCCAAACATTTTAGTTAATAAACAAAGGCTGTTTTACCAAAGGAAAAAAAAACACCACCTATGCATTCTTACTCAAGTACCCTTGTTGTGACTCCAGCACATCTGCTATCTTTGTTAGCATTTAGCATCACGGATTTGAATCTTTCCACAATGCAAAGGTTTGCTCAAAGTTTCCCTCAAAATGTGTTTACAACGTTCCTGCCATCTGTTGATGGAAGAATTAGTCTCCAGATTGAGGGCTTCGGGGGTTGTTTATTTCCAAACCCGGTCCTCTAGAGATGTGATTAATTGGTCGGTGAAAACATATCCCTCTCCATAACTCCAGCAGCAAAGCCTGGCCTTCGCGCACATGGAGATGACCAAAGCAGTTTTCATCATCTGAAGTCTAATAAGTCATTGAATGTTGAGTGCTCTAATAGTTTCGAGCTTAGATCACTAAAGTAATGAAGTTTTGCCATTTCATCTGGCCATCTCATTTAGCAGTGGCTCCCACAGAGAGGCTTCAGTTTCCTATCTACCTTTGCTTTCTGACACAAAACACTCAAGAAACAGAAACAGAAGCCTTTGAAAACAGCAAAGAGAAAAGGTCACATGTTCCTCCTTTTTGATTAAAGCTTGTACATTAAAACTTAATGTACAAGAATTATTTAATCAAATCACTTTTATTGTCATGTCATTAGCAGCATGTGTGCTATGATGAGTAAAAAGCTTAGATGCTGACTCCAGACAGTACAAAATACAGTGCAAATACAACGACAGCTGGGAGCTCGCAATACGGTGGCCATGCTCAGCGCCATCTATTAAAAAAAAAGATGTTCAAATTAATTAATTTAGAGTTTTGATAAAACTATGATTATTTCCTGATAATATCCGTACCCACATTTTATGCAGAATGCATTGTATGCATGAATGTATGCAAAGAAACACATGACACATGCATTATCCACCTCGCGCCTTATGGGTTTGTTTCTGTAGGTTTTTTTAAAAATGTTTTTGGAAACTTTAAAAAATGGTTCGTCTGAAAGCGCCTGGCCTGAGGTGGAGTAAAATATGGGGTAATTTTAATATTTAAGTAAACTATTCCTTTAATGGAAATTAAAATTCTGTCATTATTTACTTACAATACACTTGCCCCAAACTTACAACATTTGTGCTTCTTTCTACTTTTGAACTAATAAAAAGAAAGATGTGAACGTTAGAATGTTAGTAACAGTTACACATTGACTTGGCTGACCTTTTAGTTTTTTACTAATATGGATGTCATTTATCTATTCATTCATTCATTTTCTTTTCGGCTTAGTCCCTTTATTAATCTTGGGTCGCCACAGCAGTTCCAGCCGCAACCCATCACTGGGAATCAATATGGATGTTAGTGACTACTAAAATTCCTCAAAATATCTTCTAGTGTAAAAGAGAAAAAAAGAAACTCATGAAGGTTTGGAACTAACTGATGTCAAGTAAATGCTGAATAAATTGTCATGTTTAGGGTGAACTGTCCCTTTAATACATTTACAAACTACATTGGGCCCGTTTCAGAAAGGAGGTTAAGTGAAAACTCAGAGTATTTTAATCCTGAATGAAAGTAACTCTGGGTTTTCTGTTTCAGAATGGCAGGTTTGTCTAACTCGAGAAAGCAGGGTAAGTCAACCCTGTTTCTGAAAGAGAGATAACTTTAACTCGAGTCAGTTACTGTGGTAACTTACTCTGTGAAACCTGGTCAAGAGCAGGTTTTATTCTCTAAACTCAAAGTTTCTGTCGGCCTCCTCCCCTTTTTTTTTAAGATGAGGCGGTATTTCTCGCCTTAGCCTTACGTTTCCACCCACCTATTTTAATTCTCATTTTTGAGATGCGCATAAAAAAAAAAAAATAAAATAAAAAAATTGGTTGATGGAAACATCATTATGCACATAACTTTTGAAAATACGCACAAAAACGCATGCATAACTGAGTAGGAAAAACTTTTATTCGATAGAAAAGATGCGCCTAAACTTACAGTATGTGCATTAAAAAAGGTTTGTTATAAGAGATCATATGATGATGAAAATGTGTGGGAATGGACAAAACAGCAGGCTGAGCACACTGCAGAACATCTGACATGTTGATTTGGTCATTCTAAAATGCCTTAACCGTTTCAGTATTAATGTTATTATATTTTGAATGACCTCCAGAGCGTCTGGAGCGTGTCAGAGCGTCTGTTTTCCTGTGTCTCATGGCTTCAAATGCCCCCATGTGTTCATTGTGTGTCAGCATTGTCTTCTGAGGCGCAAGTACATTTATTAAATAAAGAAAAGAGTTACACAGCTTCTTCTACTTGGACGGAAATGCTGTTTTATTCGCACATCTTTTATGTGATAATCCAGTTTTGCACATAAATTTAATTAATATATTTGGATGGAAACATAGCTTTTACCTACATTTCAGCCACACAAAGAACTAAGTCACAAACGAGAATGGGTTGTCCTTTTTTAAATAAATAATTAGCTTAAATTTGCAATGTCCTTCGACAGGGACATGTACGTTTACTAATTAATAGGATTATTATTTCTTCTAAAAACTATTGTTTAGTTCTGCTTACATTCTAAATATCATCAACCTCTATCACTTAATCAATAAAAAAGGCAGACACACAAGTGCACTTTTAAATCTATTAAAACTGTTCAACGTGTATAAAAGTGGGAATGTGTACAAATTTTATAAACGTCACAAATTACATTACTAATTTTATTATCCTTAAATATTTAAATACCTTAAATGTAAAATTATGCATTGACTTGAGCAGTTGTTTTCCCACACTAACTGTCTCTGTTTCCCTGATGCAGTGGTGTTGCTTTTTGAAATATATGCTCAGATTTGCTAAGACTTTGCATAAGCACATCAAGTTCAGCTGGAGAAAGAAAGAGTGATCTCTTTTTTAAGATGTTGCCATAGTCACTCGTAATATCTGCACTCTATTGATAATGCCTTGTTATAGTTGCAGTGTGTGCGCCTAACTCTGAGTTGGTCTACTCAAAGTTGATTGACCCAACTCAGATCCGCTATTCTGAAAACGAAGAGTTTTTGATCTCTCGGTAAATCAACTCAAACTTCAAGTTTAAACGCTGAGTCTGTTGAACCTCCTTACTGAAACAGGCCCTCCATCAGTACAACACTTTGATGGAATGCTGTATATTTAAAAAATAATTACCTAAAATAATTTCATTTTAAATGTCATGACATTTAATTTTTTTTTAAATCACTTTTCTTTTATCTTAAAAATGTCAGTATTTAATTACATGCTAAATTGTTTCCGAAGTTCACATTTTGAGATTTTCAGACCTTGATGTCTCAGACGTTTGGATACAATGGCTAATCACTTATGGGCCGGAGATGATCTAATGGCAGATTTTCACACTGAGCAATAAGAATGGGAGACAGGCATGAACCATCTGCTCCATCCGCTGCTTCACCTGTCACTGAACACAACAACAACAAAAACAACATCTCCACAATCTGCAGATCACTGTCTCAATAGGCAAATCAGAGCTGTCTGAGCAGAGAAACCTGAAACCTGTGATTCAATCAGTGCAGAGGAGCTCCCGCTGTTACAAACACACCTGCAAAAACTCCAAACCAGATCAAATTCATTTCACAAACAAAGACTGGCTGTTGTGTAATAAAGCCTTCAGATTTATGCATGGATTAAATGCTACAGCTCGAAAGTCTACGTTTTTGAAATGTATTTTAAGTCTACTTTTGTTTAATATAGTGAAAATCATTTAACACTTTGATATCATATTTTTAACTTTAGTTGATGCGTAATGAAGCTGTGTGAACATAAACAACATCTCTGAATGTGATATGCTCAAAGTTCAATGCACAGGGAGACATTGGCTTTTACAGAGTTAGCTTAGCATCTGGGCTAGTGAGATCACAAAGGTCTTTATTAATCTCTATTAATCCATTTGTTTTATTTAAGATCATTTATAATTTTTTTATAGCTGTAATGCACTGCAGAATCTGACAGATTGATTAGATGTGGACTGTAGAACAGTCATCTGAAGTGTTATCATACAGTGTTATGCTAGATTTTATCAATGGTCTTGCATTTACTTACACAGACTATATCTGAAGTGTTTGGAAGTAATACTTATTGGCTCAATTTATTACAGCTGTTTAAAAGTCTAAACACTTTTAATATAGTGTACAGCCAAGCACATGTGGTCAAAATACAAACGAGTCACAGGTGATAAAGTATTGAGTGTTTTCCCAAAGTAAAGTGTGTCTGAGCCAGGTCCAATGAGTGCAATGACGCGCGAACAAAATGGCGACGGTTGACCGCGCCTACTTGTGGCTTCTTTTGCACACTTCAGAAACCTATGGGTGACGTCACGGATACTACGTCCATATATTTTATAGTCTATGGGTTGAAGCTAAAATAAATCACAATAAACAAAACTAAATGAATTTGAAAAAAACTTTGCTGGAAAATAGATTAAAAACAAAATAAAGAAAACGTACCTTCCTACTAACAACACAGGAGAAACCAACCATAATAAACACAGGCAGCAAGCTTTCTACGCATGTGTTAAACAGGGAGACAGAAAACAGAGTTCCTCCTGTTAGAATTTACATATTAACAATGGTTTCTCAAAACGTCAACAAAGCAATATCAGCAACAAACACAGTCACTATAGCCTACAGTAAGTACATGATGTTCATTTCAAATTACTAAAAAATGAGACCGTAAAATAATCTGCAAGTAAAAAGGTTGTCATGAGAAATATTCAAGTAAAACGTTTATTTTGTAGACAATGAACCCAAAAAAAAGACTTCAATGACATTCCCTGAAAGCTTTAAATGGTGAACTTTTCGCATTGCTTTAACGTATAAAAACTAATCTGGCTAACAACTTACTTGACCTCATGCTAGTTTTAAAACATTATAATAGATAAATGAAGCAAGTGGATGACCTGAGCCTCATCAGCATACTCAATTTCTCATGCGCTCGCTTTCTCCTCTCTCTCTCTCATGCATGCATAATGGAGATGAATATTTGGGGGAATCCTCGGGCTCAGGGATTAGCATTAGTGATGTGTTTCCACAGACCTGTGATTTCTCTCTCCGTCGGAAGAAGAGCCTGGAGACAGTGAGTTTGTGGAGCACACGGCTGCTGATAGCAGGTTCTTAACTCTTCACTTCGCTCACACAGACTCAAATGCACTGATCAAAACAGCTAAATCTGATGCAACACAGGTCCTTTATCTTCCGATAAATTGTTCTCACACTGATCCAGAACTGAGTTTTCAGTTATATTTTATATTTATTAAAAAACTCATTAATTCATTTCGACCTTCAGTCTCTATTTCACAGGTCACCACAGTGGAATAAATGGTGGAACAAAACAGTTCCACCTGTTAAAATTAAACAGAAAAAAGTGAGCACTGGGGTTTTCTTGCTTATTCCTGCTGTATAGAATCTGTATTAAACGTGACCCCAAAACCAAGGTACCAGACTAGGGCTGCAACTGACGATTATTTTAATAATCGATTAATCGATGAATCCGATTTTGAAAAAAAAACATTAATTTCCAAACGTTTATTTAAAAAAGCTCACCCCAAAGCTGGTATAATAATAATGATGATGATAATAATAATAATAATAATAATAATAAGCATAATAAAAAAACTAAGTAGTTTTGTCCTGTTTTCAATCTAAATATCTACATATTATTAAGTCAAGATGCATACTAGACACATGGAATAGCATAAGAAATTATGTCTTGTTCTCTGATAAAAAACACTTCAAAATTAAGTAATTGTTTGTATAAAACCATTTTAAACTATTAAATTAAATCATTTGCAAATTTTTTGCAAATTGGGCAAGAAAAATAATCTTAATGAGATATAATCTCAAACAGAAGTTTTACCAGATCACATAAACGTGTAAGTGATTGTGATCTATAACGTGAGATGGGCGTCGCCATGTTTACTTGCGGCCGCATGTTTGTCTTATTTATAAGAAGCAGAACACGCAGAATTCAACATGTAAATACACCAGTTACTCCCCAAATACATGCAAGTAAATGGCTTGTGAACTTAGAGAAGAGTAGATTTAACTTTACAGTTACTTTAACTATGTGTATCTGATATGAATAAAACACATCGGCAAAATGCTGCATATTTGTGATAATATTACACGTCTTTCTCAGTGGGGTTAAGTTGTTTTCGAAAAAAAAAAAAAAAAGTTCTTTTCTGACGGTCCCTTACTGGCACTGCGCCAAATCTGTTTGATCTTAAGTTGCTGCTCTAAATCAAGCTGGATAACGAGTAAAACATCACCACCAGGGACTATACGGTCCTCACTTCAAAACGGAACAAAAGTAGGATTCTGTAGTATTTACCCAGCTGTTGAACTCCCTTCATCCTCATCCCTGTCTATGATGCGCCGAACTCTGTATCAGTGCGCGAGAGAGAGAGAGAGAGAGGCAGTGTTCACTCCGCTCCGTGCTGAGCTAAAGTTTTTTTTAATAATCAAACATCCCCGTGTCGCGCGACACAACAAATTAATTATGAAATTCGTTGCCACCGCTTTTAGTAAACGATTTTTAGCGATTAAATCGATTTGTTGTTGCAGCCCTATACCAGACCATGATTTCAGTGTACGATTACCAGTGATGGAAATAACAATGCTATAAACAAATAGTGTTACTAACGGGGATAGTTTTTTTTCCAGTAACAAGTAATCAATTGAATTACTTTTTCCCGTAACCAATATTGACAATAAAATACGCATTACTATAATTGAGAATGCTCAAGTGGTTAACATGTGAGCAGTTTTTTTCTCAGCCAGCCATAGAACTTCTCTTTTCTTTATGTATTATTCAGCAGAGCGTGAACTTACCTGATATAAAATGAAAACTGCAGAGTCAAGCATTTTTAATTAGTTTCTCACTCCATTTAGTTCTTCTGATGGCTGTTAGCCAAAGACGTCTGCGGTTGGCTTTAAAAGCAGTGTGGTGTACAGTAACATTTAAGTTTTCTATTTTTGGACTTTTGATTTTTTCAACCTACTGCACAACAGGACATGTTTACTATTGCAACTCGTCTTTTTTGCAACCAGTATGTGCAGTTGAACCGTTTGACGTCATGTGTGATGTAGGTTGGTAATTCCTTAAAGTCATTTGAAATGAGTTTTTTCTTTACTTTTATAATTATGTAACTTTTACAGTTACTATTTCCGACTTGTACTAACTAACAAGTTACAGTTACTAACTCAGCTACTATTTCCGAAAAGTAACAAGTAACTATAACTAATTATGATTTTAAATGAATGTGCCCAACACTGACCAATACACCCCTAAGTAGACATAATAGAGAATAGATAGTAGAGCGTGTTAGAAGTACAATGTCAAAATACGTTTTTATTTTTATTTTTTTTGTAGTTTTAAATTTGAACAGAATGCAAAATTAAACTAAATTAATTAATAACTAAATTAAAACATTAACTTAATTTGCTTAATGTGTTTTTGGTCTACTGCATTCACGTGTGAACATTGTGAAAAGAATCATGGTAGAAACTGAACAATACATATTATATATGTCTGTTAAAAAAAATCACAAAAAGCCTTTTTTTGATTCCCTTCCCAACACTTTTTTGAAAATTTGAGGGAACATTTTGTTAACACAGCATCTGATGCATTATGCAACCACTGTTTCCTCACAGGTACAGTAAGTGCTGAAAAAACACAATCCAGCCAAAGAACAGTCAGATATCATCCAGATACAGAATGCATATTAATATCAGGTGTAAAGAGGCCACAGAGAGGAAGAGACAGACAATGTGACGGTGCCCTTTGACACACAGAGGGAATTATTTATGGGAACAGAGCGTCTCGGAGAAGAGGATGGCAGTAAGCAAGAGCACCCCGACGGGGGGCAAGAACACAAACTAGATCTGTGGCCTTTTCAAGAGCCTGAGATACAATCTCACCACTAACTGACAAGAGCAGGTTAAAGAAGCTCCGGCTCTGCGGCGCAGGTACAATTACAGACCCATTTCACATGACCGCTCGGGGAGCCGCACATAGCCTGTTAGCTTTTATCCAGATAATAAAAAACAGATAAAAAACAGAACTGGGAACAGGTGAGAATGCAAAAGATAAGCAGGAAGAATGGTTAGCATATCTCGATCTTTCCAAAGAATACGCGGACATGAAAGCAAAAGTCAAGGATAATTAGCCACAGGCACGCACACATAAACACAGTGTTGATGACACCTATGATGACTGGATTATTCTCATGGGTATACTGGGGAAACACACTCAAGCATCACTGAAGCAAATACTCTGGAAGCTGCGTCAACAAACCTTAGGTTTCCTGGAAGCTCTTATTCCACAGAAGAGCCTGGGGAAGATTCACGCTGTTATGACGCTGTCAAGACTGACTAGGAAAACTCACCGGCATTTATACTATGAAAACTGTAAACAAATCATTATTGATTCTGAAAATTCAACAGATGGATGAATAAAACCTCCCTAGACATTATTGCATATTTTGTCCAACAATAAGCCTTTGTGGACACTTTCAATAAGAAAGGGTTTTATCTTTCAAATTCTCTTCACTTTATTAGTTTTAACATTAAGTAAAGTTTCACAAACTAAATTCGAGAAGAGGCACGTGAAGTGATTAATCATGGCTGGTCTCCCATCTGCAATCATTAGTAAGCCAGTCATATGAATCTAAATTTACTAGAAATAGCCTGTCTAGAATAACTCCCTTATCTTTGTTTTCCGAAGAATACCCCTATCCAGGCGGGATCAGTTACCAGGGGGAGTTCTCAAGAACTACCTGATCTCGTACCCCCTTACAAGCTTTTCGATCAGGCAGGAGCCCTGGGCTCAATTATCTCAGAGCTCAGGGTTCTCTCCTGGGACAGCATGCCAAACCTAATATCATCAAGCAATATATCCAAGTGTGATCTCTTGAAATGCTGTTTTGATGCTCTTTGATGTGAAAAAAAGGTTTAAATTTATTTTTGTCACTTTTTCCTCTTTTAAGATGAATAATATTCTTAATTCTCAATGAAATGGTTTAAGGCTAGTCCTATTGCATATAGTATTTGAGCTGTCATAGCTGAAAATGACTTGCAGTGAGATGCTTAATGTATGTCAGTGCCATTGTTTAGTCTCCATGTGCACACCAGTAATGTTTTAATGCATTTTTATAAAAGTGTCTATTTCACTAAGACTAAAAATAAAAACTCCATCATTATTTATTTTCCCTCAAGTGGTATTCTTTAAAATATGATATTTTGAAAAAACACGAAAACCTGTAACCATTGACTTCCATAGTAGGAAAAACAAATAATATGGAAGTCAATGGTTACATGTTTCCAGTTTTCTTCAATATACATTATTTTGTGTTAAATAGAAGAAAGAAACTCAAACAGGTTTAAAACAAGCAAAGAGTGAGTAAAACATGACAAAAGTTTCAGTTGTGGGTGAATTATCCCTTTAAGCTACGCCCTGTTTGTTAAACTGGGCCATAAAGTTTCAACACTCTGATGTCTGATGATTGCTTAACTGGCCACTAATAATGTTTTCAGTTACATTTATGCATGCTGAAAGCTTGTAATGAAGGTTACTTCATGTACTGTATGCTGATATCCTTTTTTTCTCACTTCATATGTTATTTATGCTGAAAATCTAAGATTTGCTGTTCTTGTGTGATTTTTGTTTGATTTTCTCAGTATAATCTTCAGTGATCTACACTATCGGGTCGATTTGCCATTCTAATAATACCTAAATGTTGAACCTGCTCATCTTAAAGGTTAAATGTCTGTCACAATATATTGCTATACCTTTAAATTAATGCTAGATGATAGCAAAAGTTTTGATGTGTCAAAACAGATTAAACACCAGCTGGCAACAGAACAGACACAGAACCTGACACAAAAAATGTCAGTATGAAGTTTGTTATGGGCACCACACAGCGACACGTAATACAATAGTTATTTTTGTACTGCATTGTATTGTACTGATGTTTGCACCACTGGAGCCAGAACTGAATTTATGCCTTTTCTAAAACTCTAAATAAAGCATTTCATTATGCAATCTCAACAGTCAGTATGCAAGTCACATCGCAAGATATGCAATATTGAGTCTTAGTTATAGTTAACCAGGAGCTACAGAATTGTATTTAATCACTGTATTAATATGGAACATATAGTTGAAGTCAGAATTATTAGCCCCCCTGAATTATTCGCCCCCCGTTTATTTTTTTTCCCCAATTTCTGTTTAACGGAGAGAAGATTTTTTTTCCCAACACATATCTAATCTTAATAGTTTTAATAACTCATTTCAAATAACTGATTTAATTTATATTTGCCATGCACTCTCAGAAAAAAAGGTACAAAATTGTACCTTTTAGGGTACAAATGGCCCGTCACTGGGGTGGTACCCTTAAGGGTACAAATTTGTACCTCTATTTAAAGGTACAAAATTGTACCTTCTACATTTGTACCCTTTAAGGGACAATTTTGTACCCTAGACACTGAAGGTACAAAAATGTACCTTTTTATATTATATAGTATTTTCAGGGTACTGACCCAGGCATTTTGATCCTTTGGTGACTCCATGCACAAATAAATAAATAAAATATTTTGGTTCACAGATGTCCATTTTTATTTACTAATGTAGAAATATTTCATTACAACTCACAACTGAATGTGTTAAGAAATAAAATTACACAGCAAGTATAAAGCAGACATGTAAAACAGTAAAAAGAACAATTTAGATAAGAATAAAAACTAAATAATCTACACTTAATACAAAGACCACAAGAATACTGTTTAAGATTTATAAACACATTACACAGGCTACATCAAGTACTGCACTTCATAAAGTCCAAAGTGTTTGTCTTTAGTCAGAATACTCGGTCATAATAAATAATTTGTCATCAACATTTTCTCTGAATTTCAGAATGAAGGCAATGTTTCTCTATAAATTGCTTCAACAGTGCAGAAAATCAAATACATCAGTAGCCTCTTCCTCAACATCAGTAGATTACTCCTCATCATCCTCAAGTGGAGTTGTAATTTGTTGTAACACAATATGTTTATGCTTTTGGTAAACATGACATGTAAAGCACTCATATCTGGAAAATGCTCTTTGATAGTCATTAGGACCACAAGTTATTTAAAAAGTTGCTTTATGCATGAATGATAGCAGTGTGCTGGATTAACTTGATGATTGTGATTATCCCAAGAGCATGTAGAGAAACAAAAAACAAGGTTGATCACTCTGGTAACTGGAGTAGATCGAGGCTTGTCACCGTCCACCGTTCATTCAAAACATTCCACTGCAGAAACATCAAGGTGTTCTTCTAATAAGATGGATATGTCAAAAATGTATTCGTCCACATCATTAGCCCGGCCAATCGCAATCCCATCAACTCTGAAGACTGCCGTGACTCGTCTTGTTAACACAGTTGTCCAGTCGGTGGCCTCCTCCTGTACTTGAACTGTTAGATGTTGTGAAGATGATTCACTGTAAATGACAAAGCAATAATTACATTAATATCCGTCACTCTATCACTGATGAAGAGAAAATCAACATGCATAGAAAGTTAAATAATTAATATTCACTGATTAAAAAAAAAAGTATCACAGATTAAAGGACTAATATAAATTTCATTCATTCATTCAATTTCTTTTCGGCTTAGTCCCTTTATTAATCTGGGGTCGCCACAGTGGAATGAACCACCAACTTTTCCAGCATATGTTTTATGCAGCAGATGCCCTTCTAGCTGCAACCCAGTATTACGAAACATCCAGACACACTTATTCACACACACATTTATACACTACAGACAAATAAGCTTACCAAATTCAGCTATAGCGCATGTCTTTACACTTGTGGGGAAACCGGAGCACTTGGAGGAAACCCTCACGAACACTGGAAGAATATGCAAACTCCTCACACAAATGCCAACTGACCCAGCCGAGGCTCGAACCAGCGACCTTCTTGCTGTAAGGTGACAGCACTACCTACTGCGTCATGCTAATATAAAAAATATCAAGCATTATAAAATGCATTTATCACAGCATATACTAAACAGAAAACAACATACGCACCTGAGCACAACGAAATGTTGAAGTGTCTCGCTTAACAAGGCTGGCAACATGAGAAGTGCTGCTGTAAAATCAATTCCTGGAACATAAGATTTGGCATACAAACAAATATGAATGAATCCATAAAAAGCTAGAATTTAATAATAATAATCAAGTGGAGAAAGTTTAGAAAGAGTACCTTAGAGTCAGGTCCATAGCATTCTTCAGTTGATCTCTCATCTTTCGATGAAAACCTAGAAAATAATTTTAAACAGGGTGTACATTTATTGTTGTTTGTAAGTAAAAACCTACAAATTTAAAATAGTATGTAAGCCATTAAAACCATGGTATAGATAATGAGACATACTTACATCTTGTAACTGAGCCATGCTTTCATATGACATGCCTTCATTGGTCTGATGCTGTTAGGCTGCATTCTGTTGTTCAATCTTGTCCTGAAAGACAATTGGAAACTTCAAAAACTTCTGGAAAGCAATAAGATAAAGCCATAACTATTTACTTATTTTGAGATATTAATAAAATAGGTAAAATAGCTCAAGGTACCAGTTTCAGAACAGATGAGACAAATTATTACATTAAAGAACAAAGTATAACTTAAAACGTCGATTTATACAACATGGTATGTTAATAATTCTACATTAACATAAGTATAACGATAACCGATAGTAAAGCACCAACAATTCTGGACATGAAAGTTTGTGGTCACTCCTCAACATTAATGTAACTTAGACACTGAAACGAAGATATGTACAAGCATACACACGCCACGTTTGTAACTAGCCACGTTTACATTATCAGTCACTTTGTCAGTGACAAAATTGTGATTTTTCTTCACAAAATGGCGGTGTAACTTATATAACGTAACCGTCTAAAATTACATTTCAGCGTTCAACCGTGGCTAGAAAAATGGCCTCAAAATAAAAAACATTATCGATAATTACAAATTTCCAGTATTAACAACAAAAGGTTTTATATCAAGGTATATGAAGACTTTAGTCGCGCGAGCTCCGGGCCACACCGCACATTACTCACGGGTCACGGCCCGATTCCGGTGTTACGGTTTAACTGGTGACCGTGTTAACTGGTGTCCCTTTCCAGATGTAAGCTATTCACGTTTGCAGATTGGCAGATTCGTCACTTTTTCACAGCAACAAAACATGTCCATACCAAATAAAGATTCTTATTACTTGGTGTCAGTGTCATTGTGTGCATTATTGATTTTAATATCTGTGTTGCAGAACAGTATATAACCAAAGTAAATAAAAAAATAATTAGAATTTACATGTCTTTAACAGGATTCGAACCCGTGTAGTGAAAAGGTTTAGCTCACGTATCACTCAACTTATCTAACTGAGCTACTCAGAACTTCAAACAAAGCGGTTTGTTTTAATATGTTTGTCAATTAAAACATGCCTTGCTGTGATAACATGACCCGTGTTAACATGTTACCATCGATGTTAACATGTTTACATGTTGTTTAGTTACATGTACTCGCGTTAACGTGTTTCTACAAACTCTCCCGCTGATAGAATAGCTCTATGTGACTAAACGATCCTTCATCAGTTGCTCAAACCATGTTTTTTCTTAGTTCTAGACTCATGTCTACCTGTGCCTTTGGAGTCGTGTTAACTCGTGACCCATGCTCATACATGTAACGTAAATAAAGATTTTATCCAAAAAATGAATACAATGACGATATTATTATGCAACATATTATGTCTAATATATATAATATATATTTCATATATAATATTATGCAACAGAATATTAATTGAAAATAGCAACATTTCAATGTATGATCTTGGTCACATCTGTATCAAGGTACTTATGAACATGATTTGTCTACATACGATAAAATTACTAAAAGCTGCTAAGCCTGCATCAGTGCTTGATAGCTCAATTAGTTAGAACGTATGTTCTTTTCATGCTTCTCTTTCGTTAGTAGGTTCGAATCCACATACGAGTTTTGTTTATGTAGCCTGATTTTTTTAATTCTCTTTAAAATAAAATGGGGGGACTGCGATTTATAACGTATGCTTATTTAGCCGAACAACGTAGTCATTTAGAGCTATTCTGAGAAAATATCAGCTCGTGTAACTTTGTAGACACAGACTAACACGAGTCAATGGGACTATTATATTCTGATTGCATAATATTCTAATATTCTGTTGCATAATATTATATATGAAATATATATTATATATATTAGACATAATATGTTGCATAATAATATCGTCATTGTATTCATTTTTTGGATAAAATCTTTATTTACGTTCCATGTATGAGCATGGGTCACGAGTTAACACGACTCCAAAGGCACAGGTAGACATGAGTCTAGAACTAAGAAAAAACATGGTTTGAGCAACTGATGAAGCATCGTTAACGAATAAATTTAGTCACAGAGAGCTATTCTATCAGCGGGAGAGTTTGTAGAAACACGTTAACGCGAGTACATGTAACTAAACAACATGTAAACATGTTAACATCGATGGAAACATGTTAACACGGGTCCACAACCACAGCAAGGCATGTTAACTGACAAAGATATTAAAACAGACCGCTTCGTTTGAAGTTCTGAGTAGCTCAGTTAGATAAGTTGATCGATACGTGTGCTAAACCTTTTCACTACACGGGTTCGAATCCTGTTAAAGACATTTAAATTATAATTTTTTTTTTATTTACTTTGGTTATATACTGTTCTGCTACACAGATATTAAAATCAATAATGCACACAATGACACTGACACCAAGTAATACGAATCTTTATTTGGTATGGACATGTTTTGTTGCTGTGAAAAAGTGACGAATCTGCCAATCTGCAAACGTGAATAGCTTACATCTGGAAAGGGACACCAGTTAACACGGTCACCAGTTAAACCGTAACACCGGTGCACGGATACGGCAGCGTCGCGCTTCTGCCGCCGCAGCTGGCCCGAGTGTATTTTGCTAATTGGGTTGCGATTATATTCCGCCGTGGCAACACTTATTAATAAAGCAGTAACGTAACTTAAGATTTAAGGCGCGAATACGCAACGTAACTTAGGCGACAAAGGGAACTTTTACACCGAGAAAACTAACAGCATATAGTACTCACCGTCTATAACGTTATGTCCCTCGGTGACTTCGATATCACATTGTATTAACTTCTTTAATAAGCTGCAGACATCTTAGCAAACTCCATCCTGCAGGCCAGCCCGGAGCACTTAAAGCGGGGGAAAGCCGAGACCCGAGAGTCAGACAAAATCAACAGAACACGGCTTCACATGGGTAAAACCGAGACTGAAAATATATCTTTAATACATTCTTACCTGAAAAGTGTGGACTCCAAAATAGACTTCTCTTTGAAAAGCGTGCGAAGTTCTGTGTAAACAGCCAGCATACTCTACCGACCGCCTCAGTAACAAACACTACTATAACGTCTCAACAAGCCAAATTCTTAAAGAGACAGCAACATCACCACCTGTATGAAGATGCTGTCACTCTGCATGGTTCTTATTCTACATCCTATAAACTATAGGGTCTTAAACAGTAAGCAAAGACCAGTATTTACGTTTTTAATGATTAAAATTACATTCAATTATAAATTAAATTATTAACATTTTTGAGAAAAAATGTAATTTAAATACATGAAAAAAAATTTAATTATTAAAATATTTAATTCAATCAATTTTTTTTATTTATCATATTTTTAAATTATGTATTTTAGTATTAATGTTTAGTATTAATACATTTAAATTAGTGTTATATAGTGTCTTGATCTTATCATGAGCTGAGGGTACAATTTTGTTCCTATAGGGAAACAAAATATATAATTGTACCTTTAAAGGTGCCAAATTGGTCCTTTACGGTACAATTTTTTATCCAAATGTGCTATAAAAGGTACAAAAATGTACCTTTCAAACCTAAATCTGGACATTTGTACCTTGATAGCACATTTGGGTACAAAATTGTACCCTAAGGACCAATATGGGACCTTTAAAGGTACAATTTTATATTTTGTTCCCTCTAGGAACAAAATTGTACCCTCATTGTACCTTTTTTTCTGAGAGTGTGATGACAGTAAATAATATTTGACTAGATAGTTTTCAAGATGCTTCTCTACAGGTTAAAGTGACATTTAAAGGCTTAACTAGGGTAATTAGGTTAACTGGGCAGGATAGGGTAATTAGGTTTTTGTATAATGATGGTTTGTTCTGTAGACTATCGAAAAAAAGTTAGCTTAAAGGGGCTAATAATTTTGTCCTTAATTTTTTTTTTTTTTTTTTTTTTTTTTTATAAAAACTGCTTTTATTCTAGCTGCAATAAAACAAATATGACTTTCTCCAGAAGGGAAAATATTATCAGACATACGGTGAAAATTTCCTTGCTCTGTTTAACATACGTTGGGAAATATTTAAAAAAGAAAAACAAATTCAAAGGAGGGCTAATAATTCTGACTTCAACTGTATATAATTTTTGACATTTCTGTCTTGTTCTAGTCCAAATTGTCACATGCAGTAGCAAGATGATGGACAACAGAGGTACGGATCCAATTGCTGGTTTAATAAGAATATTCATTCTTATTCAAGGTAAACAAGGTCAAAAAGATACATAAAGGAAAATCTAAAAACATAGTCAAAAAGAAGCAAAACAGGATCAAGCGTTAAACAAGGTTCAGATCAAAAATACAAACAGGCAAAACAAAGAAATGTCAGGACATGCAAGGTACGTGCTTAAGCAGGGGTTATCAATCTCGTTCCTGGAGGGCCGGTGTCCCTGCAGGGTTTAGCTCCAACTTGCCTCAACACACCTGCCTGGATGTTTCAAGTATACCTAGTAAGACCTTGATTAGCTTGTCCAGGTGTGTTTGATTAGGGTTGAAGCTAAAATCTGCAGGATACCGGCCCTCCAAGAATAAGTTTGGTGACCCTTGCCTTAAAGACTAAACTGGTGTATATGTGATGTATAAGCTGTGTCTCATCAGCAATGATCGGCAACTGGTGTGTGTGTGTGACATGGCCTGATGGGATTTGTAGTTACCCAAGACATATGTAGTTCACCAGCGATCTGTAAGAAGTGGATCGCTGGGGATCATGAAACAAACATCTATATTTCAAAAAGAAAACAAGAAGGGCTGGGTGTCATTACAAAAAAAAAAAAAAAAAAAATCACGATATCATGTTTCATATGTTCTGTATCGATAACTATTAAATATCATTTAACAATAAATTTTATCTTTTACCTAACCACTTTATCTTAATTTACTACCATTACTAAGACAAATAGTTTTTTTTTTCTTTATAATGAAATAAACATAAGTTTTAAAGAGAATCTTAAACTTAATAAATAAAATGTTACAAAGTGTGTGCAATGGTAAAGGTAGATCAACATCTGTAAGGTGTCAATAATAATGATACAGTAAACATCAAACTCTCTAAACATAACAAATTATGATGATCAAATCTGGTAAAATATGGAACCAACCATCATGATTTAAATACGTACTGCAACATTACAAATTGTGAAGTTGGATGACTAAATTACCCACTATGCTAAAACTTTTTTCAGATGAGGAGCTAGTGGCTGGGATGCACAAGAAAAGAAACCAAAAAGCCACTGCTATACGGCACTCATTTTCACGTGTGTTGTTATTCTGACCTGAAATGACAAGTGCGAGCATGTGGTTTCCTTGACCATTTGCAATGGGCTTTGCACTAGTGCTCCCCTGGCGTCTCTTGTAATAGGTGACTATTTTCTCAGAGGATGACAAACAAACAAACCATTGCTGCAGCCCCGATGAAAGTTTAAGGATGTGCTGTGTTTGTCTGAGGTAAATAGCCTGCCGTTATTACTGAAATGTGTATATTTCGTTCAAAGTGTTAAGCAGATTGGTTAGTTCTACTTGCATGAATCGCGTTGCACTCACAGTATTTGGAAATGTTCATATGCATTTCAACTAGTTGTATATGAAAATGCACGCTGGTCATGTGTGGGCTGCTTGCACACCCTGTGCGCGTCGCTCTCATGTCCGCATCGTGCAAGTTGTGCGCCTCCACTGGAAATGACAGCTTATTGACATTTATTCCAAGGTGAGCACTCAGCAACCACATTTTAATAAAACTATAGCCTTCATACCAAACAATTTTTAATTGTTATCAACAATGTTGTGCTGTCAAAAAGTAACGATACCGATTTTATCGCCCAGCCATAAAAACAAGATATTACCCTCCGCTCTGGTAGATCATATTTTTCCTTTTTTTTCTTTTCTTTAAGGAAAAACTCATAATTTGTTAGTTGTTATTTGTTATAATGATTTAGTTAAAAACAAAACAATATTATTACTGGACTAGAATCGAGACAAAGCAAAGTACTAGGAAAAGCATTGATTTGCATTGTAAGTATTCAATTTTTGTAGGCATTCTTGTGAAAACTGTATTTATTTCGCAATATTTATTGCAGGAAAATTAAATATCACAATATCAATTTTTTCCAATATCCTGCAGCACTATTCTATACACAAAAGTGCACAAAAGCAAAATCTGTTTTTCAGATAGGACGACATTGTAACAAACCCACGCATCAATTCTGATTGATTTAGAGGAATGTCTGTGGAAAAGACTGACAATTCTGACTGCAGGATGTCATGGTCAATAATATGCTGCATCACTGGAAGTCTGATGCAGATCCCCACTGATGACAAAAGACCCGTCTTCATCTCAATACACACATACGCACACACACAGATCACAAAGCCTGGGCTACAGAATTAAGTCAAGGATTACAAAGGATGCATGACGTGGAGTCTGTAAGCACACTAATTCACCTCACAAATGCACAGTAATCTCGACTTTCATCAAAAGATGACAACAGCACAAATAAAAGACTTATGCTTCTGTACGTGCATGCAGTCACACACGCACTCTTGTTTTTTATGTACAAAACACCTCGGCGTTGATTGCTAGATTTTTTCTAGTTCACAGCTGATCACAATAAATCTTGCTGGAAATGAATGTGCAGCTCTCCAGAAACGGCAAAATCTAGCAGAACAAATGTTGTGTTATGTGCATGCTTAACATTGTATTTTGATCTAGTCAAACCGGCATCCTCTTGCATTATGCAGAATCTGAATACATTTTCAAATGGCTTACATACAAGATTTATATTAGAACTTTCGACTAATTAAGCTCAGTGATAATGGGGAGTTTTTCATTACAGGTGCATAATGAAGCACTTCGAGATTGATTAGATTAGATTTTAGATTGATTGAGATGATTCTGTAGGCGAGTGCATAAAATATATTAAACAATCTACAAGCATAGATGAATTCAATAAAGAAAAATATGCCAATTAAATAAGCAGCGCTTTTTGTTTTTTCGAAGAGTCGAAATGTATTCAGGTATACAGTAGTTGAATATTCCAATGTAAAATAATCCTGCATAGTCTTCGTTTTATAAACAATTCAGCAAAATGAATAGTTATTCATTTAAGCAAGTTTAATTAAGTTACAAACGGTACGTTAACTTATGTCTGAATGTTTTTAAATCCCTCACACAGTCACTGGCCTCAAAAACACATGCAAAGTGATAAACTATAATAGAGACTCAACATTGCTTATACTTGTGATGTGACTATTGTGATTGCGATACCAATGCTGAAATGATATACAGTATTGTGCAGCCCTACTTGTTAACATTACTCAATGCACTGCAAGTTAACTAAAACTAGCAAACAACTATATTTTCATTAACTAACTTAAACAAAAGTTGATAAATACTAATAAATGTATTGTTCATTGTTTGTTCATGTTAATAACCTAGCATTAACTAATGGATTATTATTGTAAAGTGTTACGCATTTAAATAAATAGAAAAAACATACAGTATGCGAGTTGTAACCCAAAAAACTGCCAATTTACGTCAGCAACTGTACATATCATTGTATTTTACTGCACAACTTTAAAATAAATGTATTTTGTTGTATATAGCAAGGAAATCTAATTCAGGAACTGTTAAATTATATTAAACTTAGGCTTTTTTTCTTCCGTTTCATTTTTTATGTCAAATAATTCAAGTTTTAAAGGGCACCTACAATGAAAATCAAACTTTTGTAAGCTGTTTGGACAGAACTGTGTGTAGGTATAGTGTGTCCACTGTCAGATTAGTAACCCAACAAGTGTCTTGTTACAAAATTTACTGATGTTAAAAATTAGATCCAAATCCCAGTGATTTTGAGGCACACCGCAACATGATGTACTAGGAGTGCGGTTTTCCCTGCCCACCAAATTGATTGACAGGAGCCATGTCCCCATAATAACACGTATACACATCCCACAGAAATTTTTTTGCAAAGAAAATGTTAAAACTCTCTGTGATCATCTGTGTTTAAAGGTTACTTTCTTCACTAGTAAAGAGACTCACTGAGTCCCTTCAGCAATTAGTTCCTATTGTCACAAGCTGCACCTACAAGAAATATTTTACAAGTTTAAAACGTATTTTTAAACAGTGCATGTTTGTAATAAAGAGAGTAAAATCGCTCTGTAATTCTTAACCGATATAATGCCGTATGGTATCAGTAAGCATGCATATGTGTGTCTGTGTGTGTGCTGCAAATGGCATTTGTGTGAGACTCATCGTTTCAGAAAGGCTTGAATAGACTCCACCACAAATACATCAAATAAACTTTCTTGGTATTTCTGACTAGTGACCTTATTTCAGCTTCATCCATGTCTGTCTCTATCACTGACAGCTGTTTATCTGATGTAACGCAGGAGAAGCAGACACGCACATTGGAGCGGTGGGCAGGGAGAAGCAGTTCATTTAAATTTAAAGCCACAGGCTACAAAAACAGTTACACTGTAGTCTGACATTAAAATGGGCAGTTTCTATATTATATAATAAATAATCTGATGGGTGTTTTGAGCTGAAACTTTACAGACACATTCTGAAGACACCAAAGGGCTTATCTTACATCTTGTAAAAGGCGTAAAATAGGTGTCCTTTAATTTAGATATATAGAATGTAAAGCCAAGTCCTTGTTAATCATGTTAATTTAACCAAGCATTTAAATAATGTTGAATATCTAATAGCATATGTACAGTATAACACTGACAAAACATAATGATGACAGTTAACCTTATTATGAAGTTTTTCCAAGATCGTTTTTATGTTTATAGAGATGTGAAAAATGTCTGAACATGTTCTGATTACATTTCATTTTACCTATTTGTTCATATCAAATCAAAGTTTCTTTCTAGAGCACACTTAATTACAACCTTTGGTCGACCAAGGTGCTGTACAGTAGCAGTAACAGGTAAAAACAGCAATACACTACAATAAAAACAGCAATATAAAACAACAGTAACAAAGTTTCCGAGAAAGAATCAATTTAATACAGCCTGGAACCATCAATAGGGAATATCAAATGCACTCAAAAAAAGATGAGTCTTTAACATCGATTGTAAAATAGATAGAGTGGGTGCTATTCTGATTTTAATGGTATCGTATTCCATAGTTTCAGACTCACAACTGCAAAGGTTGTATCGCCCCTAAATTTATGACGAGATTTGGGTGTTTGCAATAGATGGCAGTCGGAATTTAATCCAAGCAGTCGAGTTTGGGCCTTAGAAGTAAGGGTGTCACGATCCTCCAAATCCTCGATTCGATTATATTTTCGATTCTAAAGGCAGGATTCGATTCGATTTTCAATTATGAATAATTAATTAATTAATTATTTGTAGCCTACCGTTTAAACTACCTGACCTGCATGATCTTTGTTTTACCCATAAACAAATCATACAGCAAGATACACACACCACCTGTCAATCACTTTTTCTGCGGGACTCGTGAATAGGCAGTGATCTGTGTCGTTATAATGGCGTCGGTAAAAAAGACGCACAACCAACAGGAACCAGCCAACAGTATCTGAGGTGTTCGCTAAAATGACTAAGTACAAGTGAGTGAAAGATTGAAGCAGTCCTCTGACTGCCTGGACCTGCTCTCTCGAGCGCATGGCTGTGAGTGCGTCTGTATGGTCACGTGATGTGCATTTTCAGAGGTAGAGAGGAAGAAGAGCTGCTCAGAAATGCTACACGCCACTGTGGATGTCAAATCGTTGTCGTTCTAAAATGCCATTTAAAAACAAAGACAGTGTAAACAGGGCCTGAGTGTGTACTTTTCGCGAGCGGATTTGCAACGGGGGCGGGCGGAGGATCGCTATACCGGTGTTGTCTATCGGACGAACCGTTCGTAATACGTACATAGCAGAGCTTGCAAAACTGTGTTTTTTTTTTTGTCAACAACACGAACGTTGTCAACATAACTCACTGGAAATCCAAAATGCTTACACACCGGCGACTTCATTGAAAGAGGAGAGGGTTTAAGCTCTGTCGACGGGTCTCCTGCTTCTGCAGTTTAACAAGCACTTCAACAAGCCTGTTTTTTTCCCGCTTGGCAAGCCAAGCTGACGTGACATGGGGGCGTGGCAGCATCGACGATTCTATTTTTGGATTTTATAATCGAAATTGAGCATAAATTTTGATTTTGATCGTGACACCCCTACTTAGAAGTGATCAGATTAGAAACATACGATGGTGCTAGGTTATACAAAGTTTTATAAACAAAGAGTAAAATTGAACCGGAAATGAACCAGCAACCAATATACATACATTAGTGATTGCAAAATTGGTGTGATGTGATCATACTTGTGGCAACTCATGAGCAAACAGGCGGCCCATTTTAGACTATTTGAAGTCTAGAAATAAGATGAAGGTAGACCAATATATAAAGAATACAATAATCTAATCACGTGGAAACCCTTTCTGCTTAAGAGTTTCTCTTTGTTTGTTCTCAGTCTTTCAGGCGGTCTCATCAAAGTTGACAACAAACAACTAAGAAACAATAATTTAAAAAACAAACATTAAATGTAAGACGTAAAAAAGCTACTGGAATTACATTTTTTTACTCAAAATTTCAAGATGACTTCTAATCTTTTACTTCCTTTAACCATACCCAATGTACAATGTCCTACAAATGAACTCCCTTTTCACCGTATACAATATAATTGACTTACTTTTAACCAATGAATAAGATTTTAACCATTACATTATGTCCATTTCTTTAGTGAACGACACCAATCTTTAAGCAACTTCACTATTCCTATGTCACAATCTTTAATTATTCTAGAATATTAACTAATTTTACTTGAAATGTTAAAAATCTAATAGCATAAAGTGAAAAAAAAGGCATCAACAAAACTATTAACATGCACTACCCATGACCAAGATCATTCCCATGTATCTTTGGATTTGTAATAGGTCTGAAAAAGTCCTAACCAGACTTACTTTCAAGTGTTGCTCTCAGTCAGTCTTCAAAGTGTCTTGCGTCTGGAGACTGACATGACACACCGTTTTGCCTCCAGCTCTCTGCGCTTCTTCTCGCCCTCAAAAATACATGACAGAAGCACAACAAAGATCCTCATCAACTCTATTTTTTTTCGTCTTCTCTCTGATCGGCTCTCAAGTCTCTGACAGTGGTAAACACTATACAGCTTTACACACTCGCGCTCCACAGGCACAGAAGAGGAACTAGAGGTGAGATGTGTGTGTATGTGTGTGTGTATGTGTATATGCATAGAGCAGTAGGAGGAGGAGAAGTGCTACGCTACAGCGCTGTATTCTCCAGTGTCTTTTATTGCTGAATCAGAGTTAACCCAAAGCAGAGGTGACATTGCTGCAATTTCCCCCTGGCAATGAGACGAGTCTGCACACAACAAAGAAGATCATACGCTTCTGCAAATGTGCTGCTTCTTAAAAGTGAGCATGGCATTAAAATAAAAATATAAATAATAATAAATAGTGTATATAATAAAATATACACTATCACCAGAAAGAATTGTAATGCATCATTTGTAAGTCGCTTTGGATAAAAGCGTCTGCTAAATGACTAAATGTAAATGCATCATAATAGGTTGTATAAAGTATGGATTTTGCTCAAAATATTGATTTACACAGTTAATTTTTAACAATACCTTACAGGTTGTTTTACATTGACGTCACAAAGATGGTGTACTAGATAAGGCAATAAATAATAATGATTTCGGCATTGTTTTAAATGCACATTCCGGCTACATTCTAGCCTGTAATGCCTGCTTTTGACAATCCACTGCATTCCCGGTGGATAAAATCAAGTCCCACCCTACATTTTTTTCTTATAGCGAACATCCTGTTTTATGCAAGTACTTACTTACTGTCACACACACGCTTTGTGTCAGCTTTTTTTAAATTAATAAATTTGTATTTTTGGAGCTTTGGTGTGGCCGCCTTTGATGAGTATTTAATTTGCACCTTTTGCGTTTTTTGGCTGAGCACCCAGTAAAGAGGGATGTGCGTGCTTTTGTACAGTTTAGCATTATGGATGTGACATTTGCAGTAAAAATTCTAAACATAAATTCACAGAGAAAGTATATGTTAACATTATATTGAAACATCGGTTTATATTTTACAAAACAACAAACCACAGAATTATGGCATAAGAAAAATATCAATCAGTAAACATGCTTTAAACTTTAAATAAGGAAAATAAACATGTGTTATTAATGGGACCAAAAAAAAGTTTGCAAGTTTACAGTATACTTTGTAGAAATTCTATTAATTAAACCGCACAACCCAAAAGAAACAATGCTCATATGTGCTGACTCTCTATACAACAAAAATGATTGATTTCCATTTGACATAATTGCATTTATAAGAAAAAAGCTTTGTATGGAATTGCTCATATAGTAAAATAGTAATCTAATATATAGTAAATAGTAATATATAGTAAAATCATAAAAATATAAATCTCTTATATTCATTTATATTTAGTTATTTTAGTTTCAATGTAAATTCAACATAAATGTGACTTTAAAACTGATATATATATATATATATATATATATATATATATATATATATATATATATATATATATATATATATATATATATATATATATAATTACTAAAAGCACATTAACTAAATTACGAATAAAAACAGAACAGGTTAAAAATGGCAACCAATTAATACAATCTACACTTCCAGAATATTTTATTTTTTCCAGCAACTATAATAGATTGTTAAAATACTGACACTAATTTTCATTAGTTTGAATACTGATATAAATATCCTGATAGATTGCACTTTTTTGTCAGACATTTAGTCAGAACAAGGTGGATTATGAAAGTAAAAAGTAGTAATGCTGTTTTAGGTCAGTGTCCATCAAAACGTAACAGTGATATGAGAACAGACACTTAAAAAGGACAATTAATATTATCAAATCTAAACTTTAGCTCTGAGACAGGCTTATAAATAGACTTGTTAGAGATGATATACCGTAGCAGTGCTGACTTGTTTGACTAAATGAATTTGACATACTCATTTTTAGAAAAAACTAAAATATATCAATTCAAAATTCATATGATCTTCCCTATAACATCCATCACTGAATTAAGTTTTATTTCATACCACCATAAACTTTATTTAGCTAAAAGATGTGATATCTCATGTTGGTGTCATTCATTTTCCTTCTGCTAAGTCCCTGTATTCATCAGGAGTCGCCACTTATCCAGCATATGTTTTACACAGCAGAAGCCCTTCCAGCTGCAACCCAGTACTGGGAAACACTCATATGCAACAGGCAGCTTAGTTCATTCTCTTCACCTTTGGCACATGTCTTTGGACTGTGGGGAAAACCGGAGCACCCGGAGGAAACCTATGTGAACCAGGGGAGAACATGCACACTCCACACAGAAACGCCAACTGACTCAGCCGAGACTCAAACCAGCGACCTTCTTGCTGTGAGGCGACAGTGCTAACCACTGAGCCACCATGTCGTCCTCATGTTGGTGTATCGATCAAATAAAATGTACAAAAGTGATTTTATATAGAAAATAGGCATATTAAAATGTAAGCATCTAATAAAAGTTTTCAAATCGCTTTTGAGAAAAACAAGTAATTTAAATAATGGCTGAGAAATGTAAGAATGTTCCATTGACATAGAGCATAACAAATTTATATAAAATTAAGCAGCATAAACATTCTGACCAGCACTAATTCAAATTTATAAAAGAATAATTCTTATAAACACAACTGTCAGAGACACAAAATATGTGTGACAAAATGAAACTGCCATGATTTCTATTTTTTTGCCAGAAATAATGGCGTCAAATTAATATTCTTACAGCCAAGACACCGTTTTGAAAGAGAAAACTCCTCTCTAGCATAATATTCACCAAGAGATCCTCACAACTGTCTGCCTCACAGCTCAACTCCTCTGTCTGTAGTCAGCATATATTTAACAACACACCGACTAGCACATCAGCCTGATCCTGGCTTGCATTTTAATAAAGGCTGATTATGCGTTATCAGTTTAACACAGTCACAGAGACACAGGAAGCACTGCATCTTTTCTCGCACTCACCAGGAGCGACTGAGTGCCGCCAATAGATGGAGAACCTCTGAATTATTCGCTCACATCCAGCTCTCAGCGGCCCCTGCGACTCTGCTGGCCGTGGTGCACCAAGAATGAGAAATACTGTGTCTAGCAGCTTACATTTGGAGAACAGCCATCTAATTTGCAGTAAAAGCAGATAAGGAATGCCTCTTGAACTCCATACTCGATATTAGGATTGGATATTGATATTGCTTGGATTTTTTTTACAATACAGTGGAGATTTGATACTTGAGAATAAAAAACTGGTGTCTGATATGATACTGTTTTCACTGGAACTATACCAGAATTCTGTAACTAGAATTGCCAGCGGTACTTAAGCTTTGATTGTCTGTCATCAAATTTAATGATGTTATGCTGTTAAAGTTATGCATTTGCTATCAGAAAGTAATGTTTTTGTTAGCAAGAAGTTGCCAGGCAACAGAGGCATGCATATTTAAAGTCACAGGAAAGAGTGGAAGACACCAGTGGCAGACACCGGAATGCATGCTGTCACTCTGACCACTATAGTTCTAGGTAGAAATAATCAAAAGTCTTTTATGTTTTGAAATTTTAATAAAATTATAATGTTCAAATAAATCATGCACATATTTAGTGAAGGTGAGGGAATTACAGATATGTTTGTTTTATTTCAACAAAGTTATTCCAAAGTATACCTCTGTAGTTCTAGTGTTAAAAAAGGAGCCAAAGAGGCTATGGATGACATTAAAGAACAACTTTGTTATTGAAAACAAAACAAAAAAGTAATTGAACAATACATTACACTTTTTAAAATCTAATTATATATAACAAATTCAGAATAAAAACTCAGACAGCTACAAAGCAAATAACTACAGTACAATTGAACTCTTATTAGAAATAGTGGATTCTGGAATTCAGTATTCTGATTGGCTGATCAGGACATTCCAAAGTATGCTATTCCCAGATAATAAAAGCTTAAACCAATAACACAGGCTCATCTGGATACTACAAGCAGTTAGTGAGTATAGTTGTTTGGCTGCACCTTGTGAGTGAATAATTTGTAGGTTAGTGGAGGCTGCATTTAACCATGTTTGCTTCTGCAAACTTTGCTTAATTATAATGTTTGTAAATTATAACAGCACAGATCAATGTGTTGTGTCTATACTGTTTATTGCCCATTTATTATTATGGCTACTAGACACAAAATGCAAACAATTAATGTACATCTAAGAAGTTGTTTTCACAGAAAAAGTCTAATACAAAATAGCCATGCTTTATTCTGCGAGAACAACTACCTGCAGTAGATGTGCGTTATCTGTCACCTAACCATAAAAGTATTAATAATAGCAAAGTAGTTTGTCTTTTAGTTTGCTATAAACCAGTTTCCAATTTCATAAATAAAAAAGTAAAACTACCAATTTGCAGCCTCTAGTAAAAAAACCTATTATAAAATTAATATTATAATTAAAATTCTCTTATTACACTGACTTATTGCATGTCCAGCCTTATCATAAAAATCACTTAAACGAATAAATGAACGATACATTTCCAAATAAATACAATGCTCAGCATATATAAGTACACCCCTCACAAATCAATCTTTTATATTCATTTTTTAACAGGAAGCTATACAATATTATATATGTGCATATACATTAGATTAGTCAGTACTGATGCCAAATCTGGAGCTTATCTAACAAAAAAAAAAAAAAAAAAAAAACTTACGATAATGCTCCAAAAGCTAGTGTGAAAAATATTAAATACAAATTTTTAAAAAGAGGAAAAAAATCATCCGATTATTGTTGTCTTTGGTGCTGTTTCCTGTTTCTTTTCTTACTGTGAAGCAAAAAATGAACTGGGGTTTGATGCTAAATGTAACCAAAGTAGTGCAAAAACACCGGTATAAAGCCCATGTACACACTGCTCAAACATAATATGCACAGTTAGCTGAAGTTAAGCTGCACATACAGTAAGTAGGTCTCACAATAATAACAAATTACAGTTATATTACTGTAAATGCAACTGGTTAATATGTAGCCTATGTGATTCCTTCATAAAAGAGAATCATGTTTTCAACTTCCTGCCCCTCTGATTTCAATCGACAGCTCAGGCATTTAAGTGGTACCACCAAAATGAAGCACAGTAATCTTTATTCTGATTTAGTCTGATACTGTAAATGGCACCCAGTTTTGGTAGCCAACAATACTCAGAATATGTACAAATGTATACAGCAATACCAGTAAAACAGAGCTGTATTTAGCCACATTATTCTATTCTTCTGAATGGCCGCTTCGTGGCATTCCTGTCTAGTTGGTGATTCTGAGAAATCCTTCAAGCATAGTAGAATCAATACAGTCGATGAGGATTAGATTTACAGGGGAAGAAGGGAAAGCAATCTGGTGTGTGTTACCGAACCAATCTAACAGGTCAATGGCATGTAATGCGTCCAGATATTGCATTAGAACCCCAAATTACATGCTACAGATAGGTTCAGACAAAAAAGCTAGATGGTCTGTGTGAAGTCTGTACTGAATTGTGATTAATTTTACTATAAATTGTATTAGGGTCAAAGACGAGGTATCTTAATTTGGTGTCCAATTCTAATTCAATTTATAACACCATATTAAATGAGAGCGTCTTTTTTATGCTTCAAATGACTGAATAAACTGTTAATGGCCAATCATTATTTAACACAACAGATATATTCAGGTAAAAAATACTGTACTTATTAACATACATAAAACACCAAGTGATTTTGTGAAATGTTATCATATTTTGTCTTATAAAAACTTTCCTGATAAAAAGATGGACGCTTTCAATTTAATTACTCCTTAGAAATTACATTTACATTTAGTCGTTTAGCAGATGCTTTCGATCAAAGTGACTTTCAATTGAGGAGGCATTCAGGGAATCAACAAAAAGAGGCAACCCTTCTCTCTTGAATAGAGAGAAGGGTGTTTCTACAAGTGGTTTGTCAAGCCCACTCACCTGTCATAAATGCTTTAACTTTGGTTAAAGTGTGAGAGAGATGAAAGGGTGTTTATTCTTCAGGTGGTTTGTCAAGCCCACTCACTTAATTTTCATTCACTAGTATTCTGGGGTTTTTTTTTTGTGATGAAGTCATGATGCTAAATGACATTTTAGTGGGTGTCTTCAGTATATCATGATAAAAATGTATGATTTTTATAGACCATTAATTTGGTCTAAAAAAATCTAATCTAAAGGGGGAAAAGATCAACTGCACTCACTTTATAATAATATGAAAAAAACTTAATAATATGAAATAAATTCTTAAAATAAACAATTCATATAAATTATGATTTTTTTTTTTCAAAATTATAAACATGGGAGTGGGAGTTAATGCAAAACTTCCCTTATTTTCTCTACTCTTATTGAAAAAAGGGCGATTCTGCAGGATGGTGTAAGATGCAGTTTGACCAGCTAAAACTAGATGAACACCAGATTTATCCAGCAATGTCCAGTTTAAAACAGACCAGAATAGGACAAGGGATTTTTTTTTGCCTGCATAACAGAGAATACGCCAAAATGTTCATGGTCTGCCATCTGTTTAAAGCTGAATAAAATGATATAGAACAAGCAATGTATACTGCAGGCATCTCTGGACTCCTTTTATTTTTCTGGTTGAATTGCTTGTATTGATTGCAGTCTGGTTATATTCATTGGGAAAGAGTATTTTTAAAAAGGGTCACCTGAGATGCACAAACTTTTATTCACACCATTTACATCTATGATTCTCATCCAGACAGAAATCAATAAATAACTATGGTAACCATGATTTAGTTTCCCCACTCTTGACAAAAGCTATACGGGGGATATTTAATATGCGTTTATTGTGTTATATCACAGTTTCGTATTTTCGGACACTGTTTATTAAGAATAATGTAGGTGGATGAGGTGCAGAAAAGTCCAGTCTAAACTTCACTATTGGGGAGAATAAAAAATATTTCAATTTTAGATTTTTATTTATTAACTGTATCAATTTAAAAATGCATAAATAATTGAATAAATAAGATCAAAATTACACTGATTTAGTGATTAGGGACAACTATAATATTAAACATTCACAATATAAATAAAATAAACCACAAAAGCCTTAGCTTACATTTTAGGACGGGGTTCTTCACACACTAGTTAATAGATACTACACAGACAATTACACCACGGCGTCAGACAGATTATATTATAACCCCCTTCTTATACCATTACTTTTTAGAAACAAAAAACTCGTTCAACATTAAAAATACACTATGCTACAAGCCACACAGCTATCTTGACATCTCAGAACTGTGAATTTAAAGTATATAAAATTTAGTTTTCCCTCACTAACCCGAATTTGCTTACTGACGTCATCATACTCGCTAATGGTGAATTTGTAGTAACGTTAGCCTACAAGCCAAATTTCAGACCACAAAGCCCTGCTTCTTCTGTAGTGAGCATACAGTGTATAGTGAGGGTGACAGAAGGGGGCTCTCGGAGTAAGAAACCGCCCCTTCGGCTCTCCTCCACACTAAAGTAAGCAGCTGCATTGTTCATCCAGCAGCACTGCCTCAAATTCTCCCGCAGAGCCTCACTCGAGCACCGAATGACCGACACAAAAGCTCTCCGCGCGCAGATCACAACTGTTAACGCTAGTACTCACCTGTCAACTTGGTCGCGTGTCTTTTGTTCAACAAGCTCCCGATCGCAGCGTCTGCAATTTGTGAAGTTGCTTTCGATTTTGGCTCGAGCAGACGACGCTCGGATCAATCTGTCTTTTAAAAAGTTTCACTTCCAAAACCGCGCTGTCACAGATGCTCCTCTGCGTGCGTCGGATGAGTGACAGCGGGATTCATCAATGTCACCACCGCTGCTGCTGCTACTGCTCACAGCTCCATCCGAGCACGCGTCTTTCTCTGTCTGGTTATCTTCAGTGATGCTCGGGCTTTATTTCGTGGCGGAATCTCTGCATCATTTCAGTCTCTTGTGAGTCAGTTTAATGGCATATATCTGCCCCATCCCTCTCTCTCACTCTCTCTCTTCCGCACTGCTGACAGATCCCCGACTGACCGACCGAGCTACGGAGCGAGGGAGCGCAGCTTCAAACATTACAGCCCGTCACATGCACTCGGTCATCGGCTTTCATTCACGAGACACGCTGCATTTTCATCTGGAGAATTAGCCAGTGTGAAGTTAAATAGCGTCTCTTAGCATGTGCAATGATACCACGCCAACAGAAAGCTTGGATGAACTTCACGATCCATCAAACATTTCCCTTTTCTTTTACTATGCTCGGGTCCTAAAGTCCGCCGGGTTCACGGCGCATCAGTCTTCGCTTCAGACGCCGCGCCCACAGAACCGCCCACAGCCCGCTGGACACAAAACTACAAAACACACATTACCAGCTCTGATTAATTAGAATTACGCGACACACCAATATACTTATGTACACACCAATAAAAAAGGGGTACACTAATTCATGGAGGTGATTAGAGCACAAACTAACTTTGCGGAAGCAGCAATTTTAGTGATGTCCGAAACTAGTTGTGGTCATTATGAAGTGTACTTACTCAATCCCACCCACATTTCACCAGAATGCAGACCAGGATTCTGTCGTGGTTGGTAAGTTTCAACGTAAAATACTATTTAATTAAAGCATAGCAATGTTTAGACTTTGGCTAGTTGCCATATCAACATAGTATACTCCCAGAGTCGTTTATATTGAAGTTGATTTTCAGCCACACCATGTTGTTTTTTTACAACATCTAATTTTTACAAGGTGGGTTGTTAGCCCAACGCTCAACCCCCAACCTGAAGGACCAGGGCATACACTAAGGACAATTTAGCTTACCCAATTCACCTGTACCGTATGTCTTTGGACTTGTGGGGGAAACCAGAGCACCTGGAGGTTTTGGATAAACACAAATACTGGGAGAATAAACTCCACACAGAAATGCCAACTGACCGAGCCGGGCCTCGAACCAGCGACCTTCTTGCTGTGCCGCGATAGCACTATCCACTGCACTTCCATACTGTAATCATACAGTAAACAACAAAATAAGTAAAAGTCATAATGTATTATAATATATATATATATATATATATATATATATATATATATATATATATATATATATATATATATATATATATATATATATATATATATATATATATATATATATATATATATATATAGTTTTTTTTACAGTGTAGACGTTCAAAACCAAAACTCTAAGTTTCCTCAGTCTTAGTTGAAATTTTTTATAGACAGCCTGGGTGTCATTAACAACCCCTGGATATTTATGTGCCAACAATTTCAGTGTCCAACTCCAAACCTTTAATCAGGCCCGGATTGGCTAATCGGGAGGACCATGAGTATTTCCAGTATTCCCATTTTTATTTATTTATTTGACCATAGCCTCACTCTTTTAATTCCTTATTTTACCAAAACTCCAAACTCCCACACACTGTAAAAAATTCCTGTAAATTTACGGTGAAAATAAACAGCAAAATACTGTTTTAATGTAAAAACAGCAAGTTGCCGTTTTTTACAATGCATCATGGGAAGACTTGCTCACTTCAGATTGAGTGGTTGAGCAACAACAGTAAGGGCACTGTAATTTAACGGTTTTATACCATATTTTTTTCTGTGTACACAAGACGCCATTTTGGATTATCTACATGAGGTAAGTTTGCAGCTCCATATGTGACTAACTATCTGTAAAGTACCTGTTAGTTTTTAAAATCACATGTAAACATCCAATAAACACACAACTGCAACAATGATTTGACTGTGTGAATTTGAAAAGCAAGATTAGCATAAGGACTCGGTAACGTTAGTCCTCACATCTCCTGGAGCCTGGATGGATATTTTACCTGAACTTTTAGGAACAGTGAAAATGTTGAACGTTATAATTTGTGGTTACATGAACTGGTACATTGCCCTGCATTTTATGACAGATTTGAATTGCGTGCCTCTGTTTGAAACTCCAAGGTACTTACAAGAAAGGATAATTGGATAATTTGGATATTTTCGACGAGGTAAGAAGCTATATCTGTAAACGTACTATCTTTAAAATACTTATTAAATTTAAATATCATGCCATAAACATCCAATCAACACATAACCAAAGCACCTGTTTATTTAATTGCAGGATACGACCGTTTGAATGTCTTGAGAAGAGAAAGGGGGTAACTTTAGCCTAATTTAGCAAGCTAACGATAGCTGGAGGACTCATATTCACATCACACACAGGTAAGAATGTTAAACCTAGATTTTACATGAACTTTGAGTGAAGATCGTACAGAATCTTTTTTTTTTTCATGTGGTTACATGTGTAACTTGCATATTTGGTCCATTTTATTACAGATACACCTTTTCATTTGCAACTCCGGTGCTTCTAAAAATAACATTTTAAGATCGAGTGAGACCTTTGTTATTTTTACGTTATTGCAGTTGGTTTATATAGAAATTGACTAGAGTTACGATCAGATTTTATGCTTGGTAACGTTACCTAAAGTAGCAGAGCTTTTAATCTTTTTTGTGAGTAAGGAGTAACTGCTATTATAATAAAAATTCTTTACAATTCGTTTTTGACCAATAGATGTCTGCCACCACTGCTAATCTTGAAAAGATGGGTAACCTGCCAGTGACTCCTCATTTGATTCTGCCTGGTAAGTATTTTGTGATTAAGATAGGGAAAAAATCTAATTTGTGTCCCGCTATAGACTTTGCTGGTTTGTATTTGACGAAATAGATTCATTCGTTTTTAATTCATTAAAGCAAAGTCTCATTTAGTTAGAAATGTATGTATTTGTTTTGATCTGATACCCAAAGAAATAAACTTGCCTTTTAGAAGCCTAATTATCCTTTGGTATTACTATTGACATACTATTGTCAATGTTTTAACACATGCTTAAGACATTCTGTCACTTTTCATTATCTTTGAATCTCAGATTACCTGGTTTGATTTCATGTAGTTGCTTATTATAGTTATTTAAATATTTATTTTAATTTTGAAAAATGATATTGTATGGCTTTATCACGTCTTGCATAATTTTATCATGGACCTTTCTACACCAAGCCTTTCAAAACAAATGATAAATCACAGAATTAATCTCCAGAATAATTCCTAAATAATACTTTAATCAACCAATTTATTAAAGGTTCAGATGATACTTTGGGCCAGTGGATAAAACAATGGATGATCAGCATGGAAGGCAGAGTAATCTGTGAGGGTGAGCATGCACACTGGAATTCCTTCAAAGGTAATATGTTTGCACTTACATATTTTTAGTTTAATTTAGCATGAGGACTTCATGGAATAGAATATTGTTATGTCCCACTTGTCACATGTGTGTTTGTGTGTATACACTACAAGTGAAAAGTTTGGAATCAGAAATATATATATATATATATATATATATATATATATATATATATATATATATATATATATATATATATATATATATATATATATATATATATATATATGTCGTATAATAAGCTTCTTGTGCTCACAAAGGCTAAACAATACTGTAATAGAAACAAGGACAAATACATCAAAAACTGTGATATAGTGAAATGTCAGTTAAATAGTATATATTTATCATAAACTAATTAAATCATGTACTGGTATTTTATTGTATTTAGTTTAAAATGTGATTCTTGTATTTTAAAGTTAAATTTTGATCATCATTAAAAATACTAGTCCTCAGTGTCACATAATTCTCATGGTGCTAAATATAACCATCTGCTAAGAATAAACATTTATTGTTGTTGTCATAACTTTGTGAAACAATGCAATACACATTATTCATTCATTTTCTTTTCGGCTTAGTCCCTTTATTATTCCAGGGTTGCCACAGCTTAATGATCCGCCAACTTATCCAGCACATGTTTTATGCAGTGGATGCCCTTCCAGCTGCAACCCATCTCTGGGAATCATCCATACACACCCATTCACACACATACACTATGAACAATATAGCCTACCCAATTCACCTGTACCACATCTTTAGACATATGGGGGAAACCAGAGCACCAGGAAGAAACCCACGTGAACACGGGGAAAACATGCAAACTCCGCACAGAAACGTCAACTGACCTAGCCAAGTCTCGAACCAGTGACCTTCTTGCTGTGAGGTGACAGCACTACCTACTGCGCCACCACGTCAGTACACATTATACAATACTATTTCAAAGTACCATTGAAAATTAATTACTTTTACTCATCAAACTAAATTGTTCAAGCATGAAAGTAAATTAGACAACGCGGTGGCTCAGTAGGTAGTGCTGTCACCTCACAGCAAGAAGATTGCTGGTTCAAGCCTCGACTGGGTCAGCATTTCCGTGTGGAGTTTGCATGTTCTCCTTGTGTTCGCGTGGGCTTCCTCCGGGTCCTCCGGTTTTTCCCACAATCCAAAGACATGCGATACAGGTGAATTGGGTAAGTTAAATTGTCTGTAGTGTATGAGTGTGAATGAGAGTGTATGGGTGTTTCCCAGTGATGGGTTGCAGATGGAAGGGCATCCGCTGCGTAAGACATATGATGGATAAGTTGGCGGTTCATTCCGCTGTGGTGACCCCAGATTAATAAAGGGAAAAAGCCAAAAAGAAAATGAATGAAAGAATGAATAAAAGTAAATTAATTTTTTATAATGCAAAAAAGATTTAAAAAAAAAAATTACTTTTTTTTTTTTTTATCAAACAATGGTAAAAATGTATCAGTTTCCAAAATACTTTGAAGCTTTTTTTTTTTAGCACTGATCATTATAAGAATCAATATTAGTGGTTTTGTACCAATAATATAATGATTTCTTAAGGATCATGTGACACTAAATTAAATGTGAAACTAAGTTCAATAAGAAAAAAAATAAAAATTTAAAAATTTGAATTATTTAAATTGTGTAGTAACTAGGGATGTAACAAAATTGTAAATACCGTCATACAGCAATAGTAATTTTTTTTCATTATTAGCGTAGGCGCATGACTCAATAAAACTATATTTCTGAGAAAAGTTTGCTTAGGCGAATGAAGCGAAAGGGAGGTAGCAGGAACTACAATTCCCATCAGCCCAGGATGATTCCCATCATCCTTTGCGGTCTGTTGTCGCTACAGATCCAGTAATGCGGAAATGGAGTGTGGTGCTAGTAGCTGGGAATAAAAAGAGCTGGAAATGATCGAACCTAAAGTGGGTTTCAAATCGGATGTTTGAAAGCATTTCGATTTCTCTCTAAAAAGATACAAGAAAGGAGAAAAGGTGACAGACAAATAAAAAAACAGTATGCAGGCACTGCCAGACTGTGGTGAAATTTAAGTCGGGGAATACGACTAAAAACAGTCATGGGGACTGCAGAACACAGCACACTTGTTAGATTGATGCAGACATTGACATGTACCGCAAAGAGACCTCTATCTCACTCATGGCTTGTCCTCTCAAGTGGGGGAAAGACAATGCACAACGTTACCCACTGCTGTCAACCTTGGTTAAATCATATCTCTCTGTTCCAGAAACCTCAGTCCCAAATGAGAGGGGTTTTTCTGTTGCAGGGGACATGCCCAGAGATCCCAGCTTTTACCAGATTTTAGTTATATGATAATTTTCCTTAAAAAACCCATCTCTATCTAAGTGAGTGAGTGATTAAATGTTGAATGTGATGAGTTTTCAACAATACTAAATTGAAACTTTATATATATATATATATATATATATATATATATATATATATATAGTTTAATAGTTTAATAGTTTTTTGTTATTAAAATTTAAAAATTGAAGTTCCTGTTTCGAAACTTACAGATAGATGGCTAATTTGTATGTCATTGATATGTTCAGTGCTAAGGTAAATAAACACTTTTGGGTCTTTTTTCAAGTCTTTTCATTAGTTTTGTTTTTTCCTGTAAATTATTCAATAAGTATGCCATTCATACTGAGGTATTATCGTACAGTGAAATTCTGATACTGTTACATCCCTAGTAGTAACACTTTAAAATTCAACATTTTTACTTTATTTTTGATAAAATAAATGCAGCCTTTGTGAGCAGAATAGCCTTTTTAAACATGACGTCTAAAAACTTTGTCCTTCAGATTAATATTTTGAATAGAATGCTTTACAATTATATTTTTGTGCATAAACATTAGATTAGTCAAAGCCAAAATTGGAGCTAATAAACTTAGTACACGCCAGTGAATATTTTGAATATTTTGATGAAAAATAATATTTATTGATGAATAAATACATCTTTAATAATAACAGGAATAACAGGAAAAAAATATTACTCTGTTTAATAAAACTGTTTTGTTTAAATGCATCAATATATATTTGTCTATATTCACTGAGGAATTTATACAAATATAAATTTTTTAAAGGGGCTGTTCGTTTATGCTGAACACTATATGTGGTGTGTGTGTGTGCGTGCGTGTGTGTGTGCGTGCGTGGTGGTCAAAATTATTAGCCTCCTTGATTTTTTTTTCTTTTTTCAATATTTACATATTTATGATTAACAGAGCAAAGAATATTTCACAAAATTTCTGATATTATTTCTCCTGGAGAAATTTGTTCTGATTTTTAGCTAGAATAAAGGTAGTTTTTATTTTTTTAAAAAACATATTAAGGTCAATATTATTAATCCCCTAAAGCAATACATATTTTTGATTGTTTATAGAACAAACCATCGTTATACAATGACTTTAATTAACCTAATTAACCTAGTTAGGCCTTTATATGTCACCTTAAGCTAAACACTAGTATTTTAAGAAAATATAGGCAATTATTATCTGCTGTCATCATGGAAAAGATAAAAGAAATCAGTTATTAGTTTTTACAAATTAGTTATTAAAACTAGTATGTTTAGAAATGTTGAACAAATCTTCTCTTTGTTAAACAGAAATTGGGGAAAAAATATATATATTATATTATATACAGTTGAAGTCTGAATTATTTGCCCCGTTTATTTTTTTCCCCTATTTCTGTTTAACGGAGAGAATTTCTTCAACACATTTCTAAACATAATAGTTTTAATAACTCATCTCTAATAACTGATTTATTTTCTCTTTGTCATGATGACAGTAAATAATATTTGACGAGATATACTTCAAGACACTTCTATACAGCTTAAAGTGACATTTAAAGGCTTAACTGGGTTAATTAGGTTAACTAGGCTGATTAGGGTAATTAGGCAAGTCATTATATAGCAATGGTTTGTTTTGTAGACTATCTAAACATTATATAGCTTAAAGGGGCTAGTAATTTTGACCTTAAAATCAATATTTAAAAAGTAAAAGTCAAAATAAAACAAGACTTTTTCCTGAAAAACAAATATTATCAGATACTGTGAGCATTTACTTGCTCTGTTAAACATCATTAGGAAAATAATGAAAATAAATAATTCAAAAAAAGGGGCTGATAATTCTGACTTCAACTGCACATAAATAATAGCAAATAGGGACTTAAACTATGTACACACACGTCACTGGTGTTGTTCAAAAATCAAACATTTTAACATTTGAATGCCCTTTTCATGTCTTTAATCTTCATCATATAATAATAACCTTTTTTCAGGGAAAACCATTTTAGTGCTGCAAAAATGCATGTGCTTTTTCACTAAAATTTTCTTTCAGAACAGAAAATCACTTTTGCAGATAGTTTATTTATTTTTGTAAGTCATACAGTTTTAAATACCTTGTTCACAGAAAATCTTTTATTCTTATTATTCAGATGCTTTGCTGGCATAAATCCAGAGAGGGGAACCAAGGCTGTGAGAGGAAATGTGACGTCAAAAAAAACTGGCAAGACAGTTCAGAAGAAGACCATGACTGTAAACCCCAAGGTTTCAAACCTTTTAAAGAAACTAATGGACTTTGAATGGGACTTTATTTAAAATGCAGCTAGCTTGCACCCCCCTACTTTTGCAACACAGAGGCCTTTTTTCTTTATTTGCTGAAGCTCAATTTGGGGCTATAAATTTTTTATATTTTATATCCAAGACTCAATTGTAAAGTGGCTATTTATTAATTTTTTCTATGACATTCGGTAAGTTGCTTCTTGTTGTACAATGCTGAATACAATCTTAACATTTCTGGAGAACTTACAATTTTTGCCTGTTCTTTGGCTTAATATTTTCACAAACACAATGCAGATTTCATTTTGTGTTGTTTGAAAATAAAAATGTGAAATATAACTTGGATTTATTTCTCTTTTTGAATCATTTTAATCTGAAATAATATGGTTAAATATGGATTGTAATTTAACAGCTTTATGCTTCTAAATAACAGATGCATGCTGTAGATAAAATGTAAAAAAGGTAGGGCACTGTATTTTTACATTAGAATAACAGTGGTATGCTGTATCTTACAAAACAGTATCATGCTGTTAATTTAAAATGGCAGGGCACTGTATTTTTACAGTTCCATAACAGTAGATTACTGTGGCAAAAAAAACTGTATCATGCTGTTAATTTAAAACGGTAGGGCACTGTATTTTTACAGTTCCACAACAGTAGAATACTGTTGCTAACAAAAACAGTATCATGCTGTTAATTTAAAAAACGGTAGGGCACCATATTTTTACAGTATGATAATGGCAACCACAGCTGCCAGTAGATTACCGTTTTTTTACAGGGAAATTTTTTACAGTGCAGGTTAATGATGCTGTCATTATCATTTGACTCCCCAACAGCGGCACCTTGCTCATCAGAAAAATCATTGCGAAACTTAAACTTAAAACTTAAAACAAAAAGCGCAAAGGTGGCGCTGAAAAGTTCACAATTTAAAAGACAGAGTACATTTTTCGTTAAAACCAGCGGCAGCAAAAGTACAACACATGAAGACGATGAAACAGCTGGTAGTTAACGTTAAGCTAGTTAGAAGCAGTGCAAAACAATGATGTCTGCAAACCACTGTTTATGTACCGAACATTTTCTTGTACTGTAGCTCTTCAGCAGCAGCAGCCTCTTGTCTAGTTTGCTGTTAACAGTGAAGAGTCAGGCCCTGTAACGTTACCAAGCACCAGTCATGAGCCCAACACTCTAGAACTGATTAGGATTGTCATTGAGTGAATATAAGAATTTGAATAATTAATATTAATGAATATTACACCTGCTCAATAAAAAATGCCCTGAGACAATTAATGAAATCAGATGATTCACAACATTAATAAATCTGACTTAACTTGATCAGGCTAGAAGAATGCTAAAAAGGGGAAAAAAGATAAAGCTATCGTTAGAAAGTAACACTGGTTAAAAAAAGTATGTCAGATAACAGTGCGAAACTTGTTTTATTCTTTATTTGTGTTTAAGACCTGATATCTGAGAACAATTTTGCACAGAATACATATTCAGATATTGCAAGAAAGAACATTGTGATGTTTAAAAGAATAGTGTTGGACATTAAGCTACCTTTTAATGTTCTCATGTTTATAACAAATATTTGAAGTTATAAAGCAGCTGTTTGCTTTAAAAAAAGACATGATAGTGTCATTCGACAATTCAATACATTTAATTGTAATCTTTATTTTATACATATAGCTTAATATATATATTTGTATTTATTTATTTGACATTTTTTCATTTTTTCACTAACTCTTACAGAAAATAGATTCTGATACTGTTAGATATTACATTGTGTTAACCGTTCAAATAAATCTTCACTACTGTGGTAATGATGTTATTTTAATATTGTCAGTCATGAACTGAAGTGAACCGGTCTAAGGCTTGAAACTCCAGGACTGAAAAGGAGTCCCACTCCGGCCCTGCCTTTAATAGTTGATATGCTGGGGATATGAGAAACCTGTAATCTATCTCCATGTCTTTTATTTTGTTTACATTCAACTGGGGAGAAAATTCCCCAAAAATAGCAGTATTTTATCCTGACCATAACCCCAAAATTCCCCAAGATTACATACAGTATATATCAGATCTAAAGATGTTATGCTTTTAAAATACAGTCAATGAAACCAACTGAAAGGCAAGATAGCAGAACTAACAACCTTATACCTGAGTGTCCTTAAATTTGAGAGGCAACAGCATCAAGCCCCATGGGTAATGACAAGCCAGTTCATTTATTCAAAGGTCAAACCCATCTGTTCCTTTTACTTTTGCCTATTACTGACTAATCCGAGTCTACAAGATGCTCTGATGTAAGTAATGGCTGGTGAAGTTGTGCATGTGCCAGCGGGAATAGAGGTTACGTTGCATCTAGGTACCTATAATGCCGAGCACAGAGCTTCAAAGGAAAATCCATGTCTTGAGGGAGAGTTTGGAGATTACAACACTTGTCATGATGCTCAAAGTGCAAAGAGGACATACAGGTAATCAAATGCACCACTGCCTAATTATGATTACATGCGTCTAATCCAAAGGAAAGAAAAATATGGGTACAAATGCATTCTTTCTCTCACACACACACACACACACACGCACACATAAGGACTCATTATGTAGCTACTGTGCAATTTTCTTTTTTTCCAGCCTTTTCTCTCTCACCTTTTACCATCAATGAGTGTATCGTTGCGAGCTCCATTCAGTCTTTTCTCAAAAATACTCTGAATGTCTGCTGTTGAGTTTGCTATGACTCATACCATAATTTACACCAATGCTTTTAATATGCTCTCACTGACTGCCTCCAAATCCAGAACAGAGAAAGGGGTAATAGAGGAAGAAACAACAAATGCATTATGATGCCGAGGGGAAGGGAAAAAAGATGGGAAGTGAAGGACAGAGGGATTGGGCGCCAGAGTGATTTATCAAGCTGAAGGAAGAAGAAATCAAAAGTGAATCCTTAAGCCTTCCAGCACAACACACACAGCTTTAGAAACCTCCATGTGTTTGAACATTGTGAGAGGAGAGAGGAAAAAAGCAATGTATTTGGCATTATTGTATCATTTTTTCAGTGTAGCTTCACAGATTATTATAAACTTTTATAAAGCTACTTTATAATGCGTATATGTGTTTTGTTTTCAAGTCTTTCCTAATTCCTACATAATACTTGCCTATTATCTGCTTTTGGCTGTTTATTCATTCATTTATTATTCTTTGGCTTAGTCCCTTTATTCATCAGGGATCGCCACAGCGGAATGAATCGCTAACTTATCCTGCATATGCTTTACATAGCGGATGCTCTTCCAGCTGCAACCGAGTACTTGGAAACATTCATACACACTCATTCACACACACATACACTACGGCCAATTTAGCTTATTCAATTCACCTAAAGCGCATGTCTTTGGACTGTGGGGGAACTGGAGCACCCAGAGCAAACCCACACTGACACTGTGAGAACATGCAAACTCAACCAGTGTCCCTCTTGGCTGTATTAATGGATCATTAATGGTTTGTTTAAAGCAAGAATTGACTGTGAGGGAGTAAAAGACACATATATAGACTCATAAAATCTTATTTTGTATGCTATCTTTATAAAACACTTGATGAGATACTTGGCTTTCAAAAGATATTGTTTTCTAGATTATTACAAGAATGACTTCATGTGTTAATTAAATCAGACTTCCCAACCATAGTACTGGAGGACCACCAACACTGCATGTTTGGGATGTCTCCTTTTTCTGTCACAACTATTGCAGGTCTTTCAGTCTCTCAATGAGCTGATGATCTGAATCGGGTGTGTTTGGTTAAGGAGACATGGAAAATGTGCAGAGCTGGTGGTCCTCCAGGAACGTGGTTAAAAAACAGTAATGTAAATGAAAAAAAAAAAACTATTTTATATGAACACAATTGTTCTTGCTGAATACTTCAGCATGTTTACCCTTTTATATGTTTTAGCATTAGACTGTCTAGACCAGAGATGCCCAAATTAGGGCTCGTGGGCCAAAGTTGGTCCATGGTAACCTTTGATTTGGCTCATGATTCCATCAAAGAAGAGAGGGCGAATTTTAGGGAGGGTTGGGGTCAATACCTTTAATACACATTGTAATTTCTAATTTAATGTGACCTTTCGTTTGTTTTATTTTAAGCTGCAAAAAACTAACTTTGATTAAATGTCTTGATTATATGTTGTAAACTATTCTTTTTTTTTAATGAACAACCTGTTGCTCAGAAATCCTCAGTGAGCAAATTAAGACAAAGGCAGGTGCAGCTTGACTAGTGCATTCGCCATTAAACTCCATTGTGTTATAAATGGAATTCCACTGTTTTCATTATGATAGGTTAATTATAAAGTGAAAAAAAATTATTAAAATTACTTAATCTGATTAAAGTCGTGTTTTCTAAATATTTTTGAAAGAAATGAGGCCATAACCTAGGGCAACTTTATTATACAGCTTGATTTATTTATCTTCGACCCACATCTCTCAATCCAATTTGGGTGTTTGGCCCTTCAAAACAAAAAGTTTGGGCACCCCTAGTCTAGACCAAGCTCGAAGTGCCTTCTATCTATCCATCCATTAATTGATCCATTCATTCATTTTCTTGTCCCTTTATTAATCTGGGATCAGCACAGTGGAATGAACTGCCAACTTATCCAGCATATGTTTTACGCAGCAGATGCCCTTCAGCTGCAATTCATAACTGGAAAACACCCATGCACTTCCATTCACACACATACACTGCGGACAATTTAGCTTACCCAATTCACCTATACCACATGTCTTTGGACTGTGGGGAAGACCGGAGCACCCGAAGAAAACCCACACGAACATGGGGAGAACATGCAAACTCCACACAGACATGGCGTGCTGCCCTCCCATCTATCCACCTAATTTATGTTTGCAGCTCACTCGGCTCAAAAACTGTTACTTTTTTACGTTATGTAGGTGTAAATCCCCATAAGTGGGGACAGGTTAAAATAAATAAAAATAAACATAGTGCTTTTGAATCTGACTGCATCATGTGATTACAGTAAACAAGACGGCCATGTCACAGCTGTTTTAAAATGTTTAATTTCTCGTTTTTTATCTGATCAGTTTTAGACATTTTTAAAGAAACATTTGTAAAATAAATATTCTCGTTGCTTTTACACAGTTTTACCAACAGGCTTGAAGAATGTGTGCAGTGTTTTGAGGACTTCGAAATGCTGAATCATTTTGGGAAGAAATTGATTCAGTTGATTCACAGCTTCTAAAAGATTTGTTTTCATCCCATCAACTACTGTAGTTAGAAATCAAATACTGAAGCACGGAATTTAGGTTGAACTGCAAAATCCAAAATCAAACGCTCTGTCCAGTTTTTTTCAAACGCTCTGTTCAGAGTCATTCAGTAATGATACTGACACAAAAAAATGTAACCTTGAAAAAGTTCAAAGCAGACTAATTCAAACCAATAGCCTACTTTAAACTTTTAATTAATAAAACCATCAGCTCAATAATTCAGGCATCAGACTATTTCCATTGTGCTGTAGGCCCATGTTTTTGTGAATCACTATTTATAAAGTCATTAGATTAGCTCTGAATGCATCATTTGTATTTGAATTACAAAACGTGTCAGCTCATAAAACTCATTTATTTGTGAACACGATTACATTAGTCAAGCTATGTTTTCAATTAATGATACTAGGTGTTGTTAGTTTATAAAACAGACTACATTTATCACACTTTAAGTTTTTGAGTCACTAAAAAGAGCCAGTTCATTTGGGAGTCATTTAAGTTTAGTCCTTTCACTAAAAAGATTTTACTCACACAACAGTTTGCCATTGCGAAGACAGTAATACACTATACATATGAGCTCAATGGGTAAATTATTATTTCATTATTATTTAATAATGAATATTTACATTAGTTTTAATATCAACTCTATAGTATTAATACTACAATCAACTGATCTGCTCGTCGACTGATTCAAAGACAATTTATTTGGGCAGGAAAAAATATTTTGTCTTACTCTTATGTGCAAACAGTTGCATGCCACATAGCAAGATTCAGCTTAAGAGACTCTGTTCTGTAATGCAATTCAATTAATTAATCGATTATGGAGAATTTCCCAGGAATGGGTTGCGGCTGAAAGGGCATCCGCTGAGTAAAACATGTGCTGGATAGGTTGTCGGTTCATTCCGCTGTGGCGACCCCGGATTAATAAAGGGACTAAATCGAAAAGAGAATGAATGAATGTATTATGGGGAATGTACAGAAAATATACACCTATATACAAGACATACTGTACATGCTCGATAATGAAAGAAGTAACGAAGGAGAAAGTACAGTAGAGATTTACAGTATCAGTAACACAACCAGATCATCAAAAATCCAAAATCATCTTGATTTTTAAGCGACATGGAATTGGCAAAACTTAAAGGCATCAGTTGATCAGATTTTAATGAATGTCAGGATAGAAAGGCTGGTTGAGTCCAGCTGTCTCTGTGGGTGTTTGTCTAGAGGAGAAAAAAAGTCGGGCGGGTGTGCGACAGCTTTAAATTTGCTGTGAAATTACACCCATTTCTAGGGAGTTGGCAAACAGATGCACAAACTTTAGGAGGATTTTGGAGTTTTTTTTGTTTAACTCAGGGGTGTCAAATTCAGTTTCTGAACAGCCAACGCCCAGCAGAGTTTAGTTCCATTCCTGCTCACACACACTTACCTATAGGTTTCAAACAAACCTGAAGGACTAGGATTAGTCTGATCAGATGTGTTTAAACAAGATTAAACTGTTCAGGGCTGACCCTCTCCCAGCTGACATTCTGGGATGATATGGGCAATAAATAAGAGCCCTATAGATAGATTCTTAGGCAGGTTACATGTTGGCCCTACTGTATATGAATTAGCCAATGAATCCTTTTCCACCATTCAGTTTGAGCGCTGGTTAAGAGCCAGTTTTTGTCTTACAACTTTGAACAAATGTAACCACTAAAACATTGGGCTATAGAAGTAAGAAGAACCTACGGTGGCCAAGAGAGCCTAATGTTCTGCAATTTAAAAAAAGACATGCAATTACAAAAAACACCAGCAAATTAAGAAAAGATCTTCATCCGTTTGACAGTGCACATGCTGCAAATCTTCACAACGCAAACAATCTAATAAAACGTGCTGCATTTTCCCACAACACAAACAATTTTTATTAATTTGTTTGCGTTGTGGGAAAATGCAGCACATTTTTTTTAATGGTTTGCGTTGTGAAGAGTTGCAGCATGTGCACTGTCAAACGGATGAAGATCTTTTCTTAATTTGCTTTTTTGAAATTCACTGTAAAAAAGGCAGGGTTCCACACAATTCATTCATGTTGTCCCGACACAAATTGATTAAGTTAACTTAACACTTAACAAATTTATGTGGATTGAACATAAAACATTTAGAGGTCCCAATGAAATCTCAAGAATTGTGTTGTTTCAGTTCATTTTTAATAAGTAGTTTGAACGAGCAAAAAAAATATGTAATATATATAATATATATAAATAAATATATATATATATATATATATATATATATATATATATATATATATATATATATTATTATTATTTTTTTTTTAATGTTGCACTTGTTTTCCTAAATTGCAGCACGTTAAGCTCTCTCTGCCATCGTAAGAGGCACTTACATCAGTGGCTGAGGGCGGGTTTACCGTGACCAAAGAGATGAACAAAAACTGCTTTCAACACCATGTCTGAAATAGTAGCAGAACATAATGATTGCTTGTAAACTCTGTCTATTCAAATTGCATGAACACATTGGATTCCCTTTGTTTAGATGCAAATTTATTAACCTTAATAACAACACGTTGTATCTAGCCATTATAAAAGCAAAGCAGTTGTTAGAAGAATCGCTACACATGCTAGCTCTGAACTGCCAATAGCACTGGCTCTGAACTAGCACCTGGTTTGTGCTGGTGGAAAATGTACACATAACCTAAATGGGGCCCATATTAGCGCTTAGAAAGCAACTTAAATGTCCACTTATTTTGAGCCTAGATCAATGACATATGATATTATGACTATAAATCATGTGAAGCAATTGCTAATAAAAAAATATAATCCAAAAACTGATTTTACTTTGTTAGGCACAATGTGTTGTCATTTAGAGACGTGATTACACTCTCATAAATAAAGGTACAAAACAAGTCTCTGGGGTCAAAAAGTACACTTGTACCTTATAGGGTCACATATGTACATTAAGGGTATACTGATACTTAAAAAGTACAACTGTGCACCTCATAGTGTGTTAAAGATAAAAAAGTGTACCCTAAAAATGACAAAATTTTATGTACATTTCTGGAGAACATATGGCTGCATTTCATCTTTAAAATGAATGCTACTGGGCGGCATGATGATGTTTCTTTTTATGCTTACCAGGTGACTGCTTACCTTTCCTGCTGTTACTAGTTTGTCCAGTGGCTCACTGCGTACGTCAGGGGACTTGAGACGCACAGAGGAGTTGACTGAGACGACGGAGTTCAAGCCTGATGAAGAATTGTTCCAGCAGGCCAGCAAGTAAGACAAAACCAAAAACCAAAAAATGAAATAAACAAGTAAATAACAGGGTGAGAATGTGGTAAAATGTGAAAGCGTGGTAAAAATCAGAGGGATTTTCTTTTTATGAATTGCTTTCGAAAACACAGTCGGTTGTGTTTAGGGAAGTGGGTGGGCGGGTCATTTGGTGCCTAATAAAACACTATTGGTTTGGTTTAAGGAAGAAGGGTGCATGGGTCAGTTGATCAGTCAGTCAATCAGTAGACAGCGGCCTCTGGTGGATTTACCTGAAAACAGCAGGTGCGAATGCCACTCGTGAGCGAAATTTGAGATCTGAAAATACATATACAGCGGCCTCTGGCGGATTCACAAAAACTGCAAAAAAAATACCTCTTGGGACGTATTTTGCGACTTCCAGAAATGTATATAGGGGTACGTTTTCATTTAAAAAGTTCCCTTTTTTCTGAGATTGTGTTTTGAGCATGTAAATCCAGAGGGCAGGTCAGGTTGGTCATGGTTCAGATGTTTTTTCATGTTAAAAAAAACGATTTAAAGTACTGTCATTGATAACTTACTTAAAATCACCTTGCTGACCAACAGCAGTTGCAAGAATGAATGAGATTGTACAGCCATTTCCTCCACTCCACCATGTTGCCAGATTTATGTAATAAGCATCTTGTTGTAGGACAGCTTTTTTAACATGCGACAGCATCAATACAGTAATTAAGGCATTACATGCTACGTTCTAGACAACTGCGGCATGCTAAATATACTCTTAAAAGCAGTGTTTATGTAAAAACAAGATGGCCCAGATAACTTCAATGCACAGCTTAATTATAGGCTCATTATTAACAGAGAAAACAGATGATGCTGCTGAATCACTCACACCTCCGAGTGAGCTAAATGTCAAGATTATCGTTTAGACAGGATTAGAGCAATAAGGATTTTAAAGGTGTTACACAGTGGTTGGTGGAATCGGATGTATATTTTAACTGAAGGAGAGAAATGGGGTCAGAGGTGAGATGTGATTTTTGGCAAAACAGAGGAATATTATAAATGCTAAGTTATTCATGCTGAATAGGTGTTGAGATGAATGCTTATTAAGGGATCATAGCTAGCGTGGGTAAAACAGAAGAATAAAACAGGCGTATTATATAATATGTTTCTGGCATACTGAGATAAAGTCTCAAAACAAAACTGAGAACAGATCATATGAATACATGACAGATAAATTAGGCTTCAATTACGAACATAAATCTAATCCAAATTGAAAACACTAAGTGTTACTAATTTTTGCAAGATGACATTTATTGCCTAAACTATCCAATATAGAGAGTTTCTTACTTTCATTAAGAACATATTAGTCCAACAATAAATGAATAGCTCCTTTAAAATCACAAAAGTATATCATTTACTCATGTCATTCTAAACCTTGACTTCTTTTCTTGTGGGGAAAATGAAAATGCACTCATAATTCATTCATTCTCCTTCAGCCAGGGGCGGACTGGCCATCTGGCAATTCTGGCAAATGCCAGAAGGGCCGGACCAATTTTTAAATGTGGGCCGGTTATTTTTGTTTTTTTTAAATAGGTATTGTTTTTAAGTGCAGACAGCTTTTATCTCTTGCTAGATGCTATTACGTTGATGATAATAATAATAATAATTAATGTTAAGCATTTGGCCCAATCGGCAATTGCCGCCTGGTTTCAAGATGGGCCGACCCAATCCGAGGTTACCTGGACATAATCAAAATCTGGCAAGAATGTCATATTATTTCACCATCTGTACACCAAAATTAATAGTTAATGTGCGTGTCAGTGGGTGTGGTAATTTGTGTCGGTGTGGTACTGTAATTTGTGTGGCTACAGTGCCAGGGCTGAATTTTTGTCCCAGTCCGCCCCTGCCTTCAGCTTAGTCTCTATTTCAAAGGTTGCCACAGCGCAATGAACTACCAACTATTTCAGCATATGTTTTATGCAGCGGATGCCCTTTCAGCCCCAACCCAGTACTGGGAAACATACATACACACTCATTCACACACACAACGGACAATTTAGTGTATTCGATTGACTTACTGTATAGTTGCATGTCTTTGGACTGGAGACTGGAGCACCCAGAGGAAACCCAAGTCAACACAAGGAAAACATGTAAACGCCACACAGAAATTCCAGCTGGGACTTGAACCTGCGACCTTCTTGCTGTGAGTCACCGTGCAGCCCTGCACACTATATATGGAAATAGACACGTACGTAATACATAATAATAAACACACACGTAAATATATGTTGTATGTATAGTTATATTTTTATACTTGGTGCTGAAAGAACATCTTCCATTTTTATTATTATTTTGGATATTTACAGAAACAGTGAGCTTGTTGGAAACCATGTTTCAGTGTTCTTTTTAAAAATGAACAGAACATTGAAAACATAAGCATTTCGATAATTTGATCAATTCAATTTCATTAGTATTTATTGCAAAATAAACACAATATTTTACTTTTGAATTACAGCTGATTTTGGGACGAAGCAGTGGCGCAGTAGGTATGTGCTTTAGCCTCACAGCAAGAAGGTCACTAGGTCGATCCCCTGCCTTTCTGTGTGGAGTTTGAATGTTCTCCCAGTGTTCAGGTGGGTTTTCTTCAGGTGCTCCGGTCTCCCCCACAGTCCAAAGACATGCGATCTAAGGTGAATTGAATAAACTAAAATTGGCCGTAGTGTATGTGTGAATGTGGGTGTATGAGTGTTTCCCAATATGCAGCCGGACGGGCAACCGCTGTGTAAAACATATGCTGGATAAGTTGGCGGTTCATTCCGCTGTGGTGAGCCCTGATGAATAAAGGGACTAAGCCGAAGGAAAATGAATTAATGAAAAGAAAAGAAGGTATTTGGAAGAATGATGTAATGAACAGCCATTGATTTCCATAGTAAGGAAAAATATGACTATAAGTTTCCAAAATACTTCAAAATAAAATAAAAAAGTTGTGCTCAGTAGAAGAACAAATCTCAAACAGGTTATGGCGAGTAAATTCATTTTATTTTTTTGGAGAATCATCTGTTTGTCTATTTTTTCCCTTCTTCATGTTTACACAATCTAATGTAAAGTCCAGTATTAGTCCAGGGCAGTGGTCACCAAACTTGTTCCTGGAGGGCCGGTGTCCTGCAGATTTTAGCTCCAACCCTAATCAAACACACCTGGACAAGCTAATCAAGGTCCTATTAGGTATACTTGAAACAACCAGGCAGGTGTGTTGAGGCAAGTTGGAGCTAAACCCTGCAGGGACACCGGCCCTCCAGGACCGAGATTGGTGACCCCTGGTCCAGGGTGTTTTTCATTTGTGAGTTGCATGTGATGGCAGTGATTGGGTCTGGTGGGAATATGAAGTCAGGTATAAATTCTCTGTAGTCTCAGGGTGTGAAGACTAGCTTCAATGAATGCTCATTAAGTGCAACTAATTGCCACTCATCGGCCCTGAGGATGAGCTGCCTCAGTGACCTAAAGGACCTATTTAAATAAACTCAAGAAACACCAATGTGATAAAACAAATTAAGGCTTTGTTACTAAAATTTATGTTTTTTAATCATTTGATGAATGCCAAATAATGGAATATAGGCTAAATAATACTTAAAACGCTTAAAAAAAAAAAAAAAGTCTGCCTATATTTTAAATGATGACCCTTTTTTGAATTCATTCATTTTCTTTTCAGCTTAGTCTCTTTATTAATCAGGGGTCGCCACAGCAGAATGAACCGCTAACTTATCCAGCACGTTTTTATGCAGCGGATGCCCTTCTAGCCTCAACCCATCTCTGGGAAAATGACCCTTATTTTTCTTTTAAAAAACATTTGGTGCTTATATTTATTTATTTGTTAACAAAGCATGTATTTTAACTGACAAGAAGAAACGTGTTTGAACCTCTTTTTCCTTATTATTTTTTTATTGAATACAATAAAATAATCACTGCGTTGAAGAGAAAAATAACAAAAGTTATGAACGAGAAAGAGGGAAAAAATTTGTCTGTCATTAAGAAAAAAGATAAAAAGCTTTAAGAAACATTATTCTTCTTATTATTACTATTAATAATAAGCTTAAGAGATTCAATATTGAAAGAAATTCCAGCAAGGAAAGTATTAAAACTAGGTATTGCCCCTAATTCTTATTTATTTATTGCTTTATTTTTATGATGATGTCATCTTATTGACAGCATATTGGATGTTGTCTGTCATGCATATAGTTCATTATAAACCGCTCCATCAAAGTATTAGAGTTGAAAAAGGTTTCAAAAATCAGATTTGGCAATATATGAACATAATTTTGATTCTTATAGTTTAAAGTAAATATAGGTATATGGTAAATATATAAATATATTTAGAAATATATTTTGCTAATTTTTACATACATTTATATCTGTAAAATCCATACATGAACTTGTGTGTTAAACATGAGATTTGCATATATTGCCATACAGCATTCGAAGTCCAAATCATTAGCCCCCATTTGAATTTTAAAAAAAAATTCTCTTAAATGATTTTAACAGAGCAGGAACATTTTTATAGTATGTCTGATAATATTTATTTCTTCTGGAGAAAGTCTTTTTTTTTATTTTGGCTAGAATAAAAGCAGTTATTACCTTATTTCTAAAATCATTTTAAGGTCAAAATTATTAGCCCTTTTAAGCTGTATTTTTTTCGATAGTCAGGCCATTGTTATGCAATAACTTGCCTAATTACCCTAACCTGCCTAGTTACCCTAATTAACCTAGTTAAGCCTTTAAATGACACTTTAAGCTGTATAGAGGTGTCTTGAAAAAATATAAACAGGGGCTAATAATTCTGACTTCAACTGTATCAGATTTCTATGAGTTTCTGCAGTGCTTCCACAGAAAAAAATAATAATTTAGCTTAAAAAAAAGAACATTTTAGCCAACAGTAATTAAAATAACCATTATTTCTTACTAGAAATATAAACTTTTTTCCTCTAAAAGAACCTTTGTGAAATTAAAGTGTTCCATGAAAACATGAAAATAGTATTGTCAATAATCATGTGTTTGCAAACACACAAGGAATTTTTAATAGTCTAGTGTGTTTTTTGTCTTCTTATTACCAACATTTGAAATCAAATTGGCTTAACATTAGCCAACTAAAGTGTTGACATGCACCTGCTCAATTATGAGAAATCAATTCTCCAAATAAATGAAAAAGAAGCCTATAAACAGGCTCAGCATAGTCCACCCTCAATAATTATTTAAAGAATTTTATAATATCATTAAGTATCGGTGTGTAAATGTGAATACTGTATTAGACGAGTTGTTGAGGCCAATATATAGTACATGATGTCAGTGTCCTCTGGTGGTAGCTAGTGTTCATTGCATCCACAGCCCTAGACTACGAATGAAAGATGATGTTTAAACGCAAAAAGAAAGCAGCAACAACAGCATGGAAATAAATTAGAAGATAAATAATCTTTATTTGACATGTCTTTTTCATATATATAAAATTATGTATCCACAATTAATATTACCAAGGCGTTTACAGAGAATTCTTTCTCAGTAGTGGGTGCAAAGCTCCAGCCGGTTTGTGCGCAGGCAGAAAGACAGCTGTCCAGTCCGAGTGAATCATCTCAGGACCACGAATGGGGAGAAATCGACGACACTACAATCTCTTGTTTGCGCTCCTGATTGTCAACCTTTCCGAAGTGTCCACAACGAACAATCAAGCACGTTTCAGAGTGAAAACATTCAGTATCGTTTTGATGAAAACGTTTCGCGGGAGAAGCACCAACAAAAGGCATTCAGTAACGTTAAGGAATATTACTCGAATCGGTTTTAAATATGGATTGAAATAGATACAAAGTGGACGTCCAACTTTCCGCGTAACATTTCAAATCTCTGGAGGCACAAATCCCACACCAAGCCCTTCAGGAGAACAACTTCCGAAGTCAGTAGGCTATATTGACTAGTGGACGCCACTCAAACCACACAAATCAAACAGACAAACAAAAACAGAGAAACTGAAACTCCTCAGACATTCAAACCCAATTATAGTTGCAAAAAAATGATCATTAGCACAAATCTTATCTTTATTTTACAAACTAAACTAAATTTAAAAGACACATAAACCCCTGCAACCTTTAAAACAAACTGTAACAATGAATAAACAACCGCCACTATTCTACAAAATAGTCTCAGTTAGGTGAACGCTGAAAGAAAATCCAAAAGAAGTTTTGCAACTGCTCTCTCCCGGGTGATGATGATTTTTCATTATTTAAAAAAGAATTAAATATACTGTATAGGTTATTAATTACAGTAACAAGGTTCCATGCAATCAGGTATTTCTTTTTTTTCCTGTACTGTACAAGAGTTCAAGAGATCAGTAGTTATTAGCAAGGCTGTACAAGCCCACACTTTCTATTGGTGCAGATGCTAGTGTGATGAATATGAGCGGCCATGTTGCCTCGTGTCAAAACGCTGACCCTAAAGTTAGCTACTAACTATAAGTGTAGCACATGAGACACAGAGCTTGCCTGTTTAAAATAGCATTTACACCACTCACATTTGTTACTGGCAAAACAGATGATTCGAAGCTGTGACAGAAGGACACCATTGTCACAGCTAGCAAGCGGACAGAGACTTTTCACACTGCGCTTTTAGCATATTGACACCAGGCACAGGCGTAGCTGCTTTGCCAATTCGTCTGAAAACAGCACACCAGCATTACCCAACAGATCGATGAGGGCATATCAAACCCTTAACAGCAAAACTGACAAAGCTAAACCACCTGGGTTGTTTCAGTCGAATACATTATTACTGTGTTAAAAAAACAAAACAAAAAAGTAGCCAAGTTCATCAAGATTGCAAGAAAAGCACTAGCGGTAGAGAATCCTCCCTTTGTGGACACGACGTGTTCATGATGATGATGATGGAGGATGAAAAACGTGCAAAAGAAAAAGCAATTCGGCAGCATTAAAGGAGCACGAAAAGCCTTGCTAGCAAGCAGCAAGCCAAAGTACATTCAAGTGAGACCCCTTTACTCCCTAAAGAGGGTGCGCAAGTTTGTCTGTGTGTAGGAGAGGGAAAATCAAAGCAGTCTCTGCAGGTAATGCTGCAAACCTGGACTGCCCTCAGTGAACAAAACCCTTTCTTTCCTCCTCTTCCCTCTCATCACTTTCGAAACCTGCCGTGGATAGTAATACTTACATCATGTGGCAGGTTGCACCATGTTTGGATTGAATTATTACTAGTGTTCAAGTGGAGTTCACTCTTTTACAGAATAGAGGAGGAAAAGTCTGAGGTACATTAGTTCACTTATTCGCTTTCTGTTGTTACGGTTGTTGATTTCAATCGATTTCTGCGCAGTTTTGAAATGTTTTACAGCTAAAATTCACTCCTTGGCCTGCTATTTCACAATCCTAAACCGTAAGTTCTCAGTTTTCAGACTAAAACAATTATAATGGTCATGTGCAATACAAAGTATTTGCTGCCTGGTTTAGCCTTATGTAAACAGTTATTTAAAAGAAACATCCAAACGAAGAGAGGAAAAGAGAAACTGGAGCGACCACTTAAAGAAACTGGCCATTCTGTCCGAACAAACATTCACACATTAAAAGACACCCAAACTGCCATCTTCATCCTCTCTTTAACATTTCTGAATCTATCTTTGTTGTTTATTGTACTTTCTGGCCAAATTATGATTAAATCCCGCTTGTTATTAACCCGTATTACCCAAATGTTCATCCTTAAACGCTCTTCCTCTCCAGTAAACCGCACTACTATGTACAGCAAGTGTGTGAAAGCTAAAAAGCAAGGTAAAAGAAAACATATGGACACACAACGGCTTGACATGATTGAATTAGGCCCATGCACATGCCTACACGCACACAAACACTCACGCCTAAACTCTCAAACACACACACAGTAACAAACTACAAGCCCTGCTTGTTTTAGTGGTGGTTGGACATGCAGAGAAGACACATGATGAGAGATTTCTAGAGGACGAGTGATGTGTGTGCATGTCTTAAAAGCATGGAGGAAAAAGGCAGGGGTGAGTGTGTGTGTGTGTGTGTGTGTGTGTGTGTGTGTGTGTGTGTTCATGTGTGCTTGGAGGAAGTCGTCCTAAAATTTCAGCTGCCGATTCTTCCTGTACCTGTCCTCCTCTTCACCTGCAGAGAGTTAGAGAAATTATGAAGTGCCTCCAGGAGATGAAAAACGAAATGCTGAGGTAATTCCAAATGGACAGACTGTAGGTTGAGAAAATACCTTTCATAAGACGAGAGGGGATAGTTAAACTGCCGGAGGAGAAACAGATCAGAAGAAACAAAGAAAAAAATGACAATACAGTCAGTATAAAGGAGACAGAAACATGACTGGAATGTCAAGAACAACAGCCACATCAGGGACAGTCGTGGACACAGAAGTCACACGATGAGAGAAAAACATGTCCTTGTAGACAAGCTGTACCTTCTAAGTGGTGGCGGGAGATGTACTTAAGTGCTTCGTCCAATAGGATGACAGGAATTGAGATCTTGAAGACAATGATCCATTGGGAAAAATGCAGTGGAGTGACCTGGAAGATCAGCTGAGAAACACAAGATGATATCAAATATCAAATGAGAGAAAGTGCAAATGGCAGAAAAAAAAATCTATATTGTTTTTGGTAGTTTCAAGCATGCATGTACACATCTGAAGTGAATAAATATGGAGACAGAAATGGAGGAGACCAGGAGTAGTTGAAATTATTAAAAATATTATAATTACAACATTTTGATTGATTGAGATAAATGTCAACAAACCAACAAAGAAATAAATTCCGATAATAATACAATAGGGTTACTGCAGAAGCATGAAGAAGGACTTTTAATTTGTCAGTAACCTGGGTCAAGCGCTTCTGGTAAACTGTATGCAGTAACAAAATCAGCACGTTTAAGGTCTGTTTTCTTAAAAAATCAGCGATCTTCACTGTCTATATGATATACGCAATGAAGTGGGTCTCAGAATGTACAAGAAGCACTGCATTAAATGATAATTTCCAACGTCATGTGTTTAAAACCTTTACATTTATTTTATTCTAATATTTTCAATTGGCGTTTCTGCGCTAGCCTGCTGAACCTGAGAGTCGTGTGCATGTAAACGGCTTTTCAGCTCGGTTTATGCTTCAACAACTAAATGAATGCTGAAGTCTATTTAACTGATTATTTTTTAATTACATCACAGCATCGATACTCTGAAAGGAACTGTTTAAAATTGAAAAAGTCAAATTATCCGTTTACTGGAAGTTTATCGATATGGGAAGAAACATTAGCTCTGAATATACCCTATTGTCCTGGAAAAAAAGAGTATTATTATTGTTAAATTATTATATAAAAAATATTATAAAATCCTAATTAAAATAAAATACCCAATAAATAAAAAAAACAAAATAGTAGAAATAGTACTATTTACTACTGGTAATACCAATTTAATACTTATATGTATGCTTATCTTAAACTGTTAAAAACAATAACAACAAAAACTTTATTGACATTAGATTTGTAAATAACTTTTACATTTGTGTGGGTGCATGAGTTTTCAGGTGCATGTTAGAAGTGACTCAAACTCACAATGCTTAAAGAGATAGAGTTGCATTAATTGTATGGAGGTTATGCTGTCTTTGCATGTGTTCCACAAAGAGAAAAAAATACAGGTTTGGAATAGGCCTGCCAAGATATCTGTGTTTTTGTTGTAGGTTATACTGCACCAAAATATATTGGCAGAATGACAATATTATATCATCACAATGCAAGCACGTATCCAAAGAATAAATAATATTTTATTCCTAAGAATATTCAATATAATTATAGTCATTTTAACAATTTACTATTTAGGAATCAGAATGTGAAAATGCATATACTAAAATAAATAATAATAAATGGTAGTAAAAAAGTACAAGATAAAAAGTAACAGAGGCTACAATATCTACCATCAGATCTATTTTCAGTTGTCAGACACCCACATGAAAATATACTATAGTAAATACCATAGTGTTTTTTTTTAACCATAATGACAATAGCTACGTTTCCATCCACCTATTTTTATGCACATTTTGGATATGCGCATAAAAACTGGATAATGGAATGGCAAGATGCGCATACATTTTGAAAATGACTGAGAGAGATAAATGTTTAATTGGATAAGAAAAAATGTCCATAAACTGCGATGGAAACACTTTAACTGAACAAATTCCAGTTTGCACATTAAAAAAAGTCATGTGATTTTGTTAAAAGCGATCATGTGATGACAAAAATATAAGGGAATGAATACCAACAGGCTGAGCACACTGTACATCTGAAAAAAACATCTGAAATGTTGTTTTGGTCATTCTAAAATGCCTTAACCGTTTTAGTATTATTGGTTTTATATTATTAATGACCTCCAGAATTAAGAGCGTCTGTGCTCCGCATCTCCCGCCTTCAAACGCCACAGCATGTTCATTGCATGTCAGGATTGCCTTCTGAGGTGCAAGTCATTTATTAAATGAAGAAAAAATTGACGCAGCTTCTTCTACTGCAGCAAATTCTGCTTTTACTTTTGATATTTGGCCAGTTAGTTAGGAAGTGATGATTTTGTTCACTTTGACTCGTTGGATGGAAATGCTGCTTTATTCGCACGTCTTTTATGCGATATTCCAGTTTTGTGCATAAAGTTAATCCGCATTTTTGGATGGAAACAGCTATTGACACCTCCAATAGAGACAGAGATGTTGCGCAATCTTCTATAATGTTGCTAGAGTTGGTTTTATGTATGGGCGATGTATATTGCATCACCAAAATTGATTGAGGTCATGTCCATATGTTGTGCGATAAGTCGATATATTGGTTATTGTGACAGGATTAGTTTGGAATGACATGAAGTTGAGTAAATATATAGTACGTGTGTAACCATTGCTTAAATTAGAAAATATATTACTAACAAATGAGCGATCTCTACAAATAATTACATTTGCCTTAAAACCTAGTTTATTCCTCCAGTTGTCCTGTTGTACAAGTTGATTATTCCTTGGTATAACAGAAAGAAGATTTATTGTGCATTTCACTCACCGGCAGAGGCTCCACATGCAGGATGAGGAAGTGTAGAGACAGGGAAAGGATTATGGCCCCCAACAGCCATATATTGACCCAGGGTGGCATCCTCAGGAGAGACTGATTTTCTGACAGACTGAAGGAGAGAACATTTCAACGTCAGTGGCCATGGGTCTTAAATATTTTTTTCAAATCAATGGGGTAAATTGCCACGTTTCTTTACAAATCAGTGATCTTTTAACTGATTGTATTTAAATTACATTACAACACTGATGCTGTAAAAGGAATCTTATGAAATTGTAAATAGTCACATTGACCTTTCACCAGAAGTTTATCATTGGCTGAAAAATAAAAGCTGTGCATATAGGCCATTACCATAGTCATTATTTAGTCGGTCAAATTACTGTGATACATGTACGATACACAAAGATTTAATTTTTATGGTCATTCCCAATGTCTGATATACACTTTTATGTGAAGAAAGCTTGTGCTACAAATTGCTCCGAAGGCTTGCAAGGCTGTGGATTAAAGCTAATAATGTTGAAATAATGTTTCCTTCACAGACAGGCCAATTAGTTTATAAGAACTCCTTGTATTGTTAGGAACTACAGGTATTTGTTTAGTTTTACATTCATTCATATGCATAGAATGCATGTGCATTCTCCTAATCATTGGTTCATGGATCATTGATTAGCATTTCATGAATCACTAAGTTTTAACAAAAACTATTGTTTTTTCCTTACAAAAAAAGGTCACCTACATTTTGGATGGCCTTCGGGTTAGTAAACTAAATGGCACATTTTCATTTTGGATTGTACTATAATTTCAACACAGGAACTGTAATCATGCGCATTTGCTTTGGTAAAGGGCACGATGAATCATCTCTTTACAGGAGTGAACCTGTAACCTAGAGAACAAGCTCAGATGAAAGTAACCATAACACATAGGTCAGTTATTTAAAAGCTGACATCTGAAGCAATGTAAAATCATTTTTCTGAAAGGGATAGTTCAACTAAAAATGTATATTTAATTATTTCACTCACCCTCAAGTGGTTCCAAACCTTTAAGGGTTTCTTTCTTCTGATAAACACAAAATCTACTCTCCGATAAACAAAAAATTTTGAAAAAAAACAGGGGGGCTAATAATTCTGACTTCAAGTGTATATATAACTAAGCCAGTTCGCAATTGCCTATCCTAAAGCTGGGATTCTGTGCAAGAACACCTGTGACCCTGTATATCCGAAAGCAAAGCAGGCTACATGCATCACTTTATTATTCAAACTCAAAAATAAATAAATAAATAAATAAAATAAGAAGAGACACCATCGTTACCCACTTTACTCTGTTTACAAAAAGTCCATAGTTTGCACGGATGCTGGCACATCGAAAGAATGGAAACTCAATCGGTTCAAATTATGGCACATATTTACACCCAGACAATCTGGCCGTTGGCAGAAACCTAACTAAATATAAAAAAAATCTACAAAACTGAAAATTATGTCAGATGTCACCTTTAAGAAAATTAGCTTAAAAGAAAAAGTTCACCCAAAAATAAAAATTCTGCAATCATTTACTTATTCTGCACTTTGAAATATGTATGCCACCCTTTTTTCTGTTCAACACAGAAGAAAAAACTTAGAGAAAACTAGTATCACTTGACTTCCATCCATGGTATTTTTTTCCCTCGCTATGGATGTCAATGACTACAACCTTAAAAATTTTGTGTAAGGGAATGACAAGTAAAATACAATTTTCGAGTGAACTCTCCGTATAAAAACTGTCACAAACTCTGCACAGCTCCACTGAGCTAATAAGACATCTAAAATGTGTTTTAACAAAACTAGTTGGACGTATTGAAAGAGCACAGTTGGTGCAGTGCCATCACCATGGCAGCAGGTCTTACCTGTTAAGAGCGTTGAACATCTCGATGGTAACAAGCACAGAGAGAGCCATGGTGGTTGGGTAACGGGACTCGAAGACCTCGCAGTTTATGCCTTCAAACATGGGGTTTTCCTCTGTACACTGCATGAAGTGCCGCTAGACATGAGAACAAAACAGTATTAGGGCTGTAGAAATGTAATCAGGCACCATCCTGAAGATCTGATGTGTTTGTTTTCTAAGTGGATGTACACGTATTGGGCAAGACATTGCTGATGAATTGGGTAGAAAAAAAATATAAAGTAATTACTAATAATCATACTTCAACAGCTGTGTGGTTAAATTGAATTGATAGTTCACCAAAAATAAATTAAAATCTGTTATCATTTACTCTGCCTTTACTTGTTTAACAGAATACATTTTTTCAAACTGGTTTGGAACAAGTCAAGGGTGAGTAAACGATGACAGAACTGTCATTTTTGAGTTAACTATCCCTTTACGAATTGCAATCATTTTTAGTATTACAAGTTTTTTATGTTTGAATTTGCACAAGGGATTGTTTCATTAAATAATCACACATTTGCATACATTTCTAGCACAAAAATCTGAACACTTGATAGTCACGTTTAAATCTGGTTAATCTTTGACATTATAATCAAAAAACTTTTACACTAGCTTTTGGGCATCTCTTTATCACTTCATTATATATTAAGTAAAAATTAAAATACAGCAACCAGCTAAAAAACAAAAAACGTTTCAGGAAATTTTAGAATAAAAATTTGTACAGTTTGAACTTTGAACAAAGCCCCCCTTTGAACTTTTTTTCTTTTTTAAATATTTTAAATGATGTTTGACAGAGCAAGGAAATTTTCACAGTATGTCTGATAATATTTTTTCAATAAAATATTATTAATAATAATATTATTTGGCTACAATAAAAGCAGTTTTTATTTTTTAAACACTATTTTAAGGTCAAAATTATTAGCTCCTTTAAGCTATATTTTTTCGATAGTCTACAGAACAAACCATCGTTATACAAAAACTTACCCTAACCTGCCTAGTTAACCTAATTAACCTACTTAAGCCTTTAAATGTCACTTTAAACTGTGTAGAAGTGTTTTGAAAATATCTAGTCAAATATTATTTACTGTCATCATGGCAAAGATTAAATAAATCAGGTATTAGAAATGAGTTATTAAAACTATTATGTTTAGAAATGTGTTAAAAAAAATCTTCTCTCCGTTAAATAGAAATTGGGGGAAAAATAAACAAGGGGGTTGATAATTCTGACTTCAACTTCAACTAATCAGTCAGATTATGTCTGAACATATTCTCTGTAAAGAACTTCAGAAAACAGATGTGAATAAAACTAAAGTTTGGTGTACATCTAAATGCATATAAGGTAAATGCTACTGAAGTGATAATGTGTTGCACAGTGCAGGTAAAAACACAACAAACTTTTTAAAAACTTAATTTAAATTTAAAAAAAGGTTTTAGCAAATATAAACACCACTTTAATGTGTTTTTACATCATAAAAAAAAAACAATTTCTGGAAAAAAAGTACAAAATCTTAAAATTGACAGGTAATGTAGATGGAAAATGTTATCTTGACATAATCTGAAAAAAAGGTAAATATATTGGCCACATCAGATCAGCTAGAGCAGTGAGACAGGAAATCATTTGACCTACTGATAGCAGTGACGGTGACCTGTGATATCAGAAAAAACAGCTGTGTGGATCATCCTGTGAGATCTGATCTTACTGACACTAAACAGCTGTGTCTTTATTTTAAAAACGGATGACGGAGAGAGCCACATACTCACACAAGCCTCACAGGATAGTTTAAGATTGTTATTGTGGTAATAACCAACTATTACTGTTTGTTCCAAAAAATATCAACCTTCTTAATGAACTGGGGCTTCTTAAACTTTAATCACTGTTATAATACATGTTATAATATTGTCTTGTTCAAACTTTGCTGACACTAATGGCTTATTCACATTATGCAGTACATTAGATATTTTTGACTTTAAATTTGTTTTTGTTTTTACTTAAAAATTAGCAAGGATGTATTAAATTGATCAAACATGCCAGTAAATACATTTATAGTGTCTCATTAATACTATAATAAATCAGTAAATGTTCTGATGTTTCTATTGATCATTCATTAATGATAGTTGTTTCTTAAAACACCAAATTAGCAAATCAGAATAAATCGAGGATAGAATAATCACTGCTCAAACTCAACACTACCACCAAAGGAATAATTCAGAATGGAAAGAAATATAAAAATAGAAAACAACAATTTTAAAATCTAATAATGTTTGCAATGTTACTGCTTCATAGTATTTTTAAATGAATAAATAAAAACAGACTTGGACTTTTTTTGTTAGTTAGCTTCTTTTTCTGATTCTTGTTGATTACACTGAATTTTTATTTGAAACAATCTTTTGAATATAGTTTTTGTATCCACATTTTAACATAAAAACAATAAAAGAATCATACGACACTGAATACCGAGGCAAAGACTGCAGAAAATTCAAGTTTGCCTTCACCAAAATTAATTGCCTTTTAAAACAGAAAACAATTCTTTTAATTTGTAACAATAATATCACTGAAATTTGTATTTTAAAAAATGCACCATCAAGAAATATAGGGACGTCTTTAAAAAACTTGTAAAAACTGCACATATTTACACATTTATTTTACTAATTTGTTTCATATTCAATTCTTTAGTGAATTAAAGTCTTTCCCAGTGATGGATGGAGTGCATCTGCTGCGTAAAACATATGCTGGATAAGTTGGCGGTTCATACTGCTGTTGCAGACCCTTGATTAATAAAAGGACTAAGACAAAAGAAAATGAATGAATTAATTGTTTAAAGTCATAATATTTTTTATTAATTCAGCAGAAGTGTATTTATAATTGTAAATGTGTTGGAATGCTTAAATGTTTGATAATTTCTTATGGTGTTCTTTAAGACATTAATATGGAAGCGTGTGACTTTAAAGAAAATGACATGTAATGCAAGTGATGTGGTTATGAGTCGCTGAATAGACTAACTACGAATGGATGCATGTCAATGCTGTGTTAAGTTACGTGTTTGAGAAGCTTAAAGTTACTGATGTTATAAGTCAAAAGGACAATAAAGAAGATTTTATTAACCGCTTCTTATGACAAGTGACCAACAAGGTATTTGTTTTTCTTGTTTAATGTATTAGATTATCGTGGTTTGTATAATTTCTAATATTTTTGTAGTGTTTATTTACTAATACAGTTCGTCAAAGCACATTAATAGGACAACCTTAAGAATAAACGTCCGTTCTGAAGAACCAACCTGTGTCTGTGTTGTTGTGAAGAGAGTTACAATACAAATACATACTACTGTATCTGCACACATTAAAGAAATATGTCAGGTCTCACTGTTAACTCACCAGCTGGTAAAAGGACACCTGTGGCCCGTCTTCATCAAACAAATACCACCAGGTGGCAGCACTGACAGTGCCTAAACCCACATATCCTAAAAAAAACAAGAATATAGTGATTGACTTGCAGGTTTCAAATAAGACCAGTTAAGTGCACTAATATGACCAAACAGCGCACTCAAAATATTGCTCTAACCTCCAATGGCTAGATATCTGAAGAAAAGCCAGCCTGAGATCAGAGGCTCTTTCGGGTTCCTGGGTGGCTTGTCCATGATGTCCAGGTCAGGCGGGTTGAAGCCCAGGGCAGTGGCAGGCAGTCCATCCGTCACCAGATTCACCCACAGCAGCTGAACAGGGATCAGCGCCTCAGGAAGGCCAAGGATGGCTGTGAGGAAAATACTGAGAAAACAAGGAAACCCAGGTGAGTGTAAATGTGGATGACAAACTGAAGATCTGCAGCAGTCAGACTGTCACTCATCACTAGAGCTGGGTGCAAAAAATTATTTGTTGTAAAGAAGTCTGATTTAAAGAGCCCATATTATGGGTTTTTGAAAATTCCCCTCCATGTAGTGTGTGTAACACAGCTCTAAGTGAAGTGAAGTATCCAGCTAAGGCTTAAATCTGTTAGTGTACAGTGTTTAAAACTGTTGATTCATCTATAAAAGAGTCGACTCATAGTGCTTCAAACGAGTCGCCTTGATACCGATTCATTAGGTGTTTCGCCTTGACGTACGAACGAAACCAAGTTATTCACGTGCACACGCAAACCCGGGAGATTTCAAACCTGAGGCCCCGCCCTCTGACGCAGAAACCCAGACACACACACACACACCCACGCACACACACAAACATGGCGGTCGATTGAAGTCACACTGCAGATGGATATATTGAGTCTCTACCCAAAGATGAAACCTCAGCATTATAGCCAAGCAGTTGGAAACTACTGGAAACTTCTGGAAACTACATGCTACAAAGAATACTTCATCAGCGTTTGTTAAAGGAAGGATCAGTAAAGAGTAACTTACTGATGGACGTCAGGATGGATTTTTCTTCCTCCATTTCTAAAGTGTAAGTACGTGCGATTAAAGTTGCCTCGTTGACTTTAGCTTGCAAATGTATTTAGTTGTGATTTGTTACTTGTAACCGCGTGTACTGTATCAGGTTAACTCGCTATATTCTCTTATCGCGTGCAAAGTCACGTTAAAAACGCGACGCGTGCTGCTTTGTTAACGGAGCTCCGTTGAAGAGGAGCATTGTGTATGTCTGTGTGTGCGTGTGCGCGCGCTGTCGTCCGGAGGTGTGTGTGTGTGTCTGTGTGTGCGCGCGCTGTCGTCCGGAGGTGTGTGTGTTTGTGTGTGTGTGTGTGAGTGTGTGTGTGTGCGCGCGCGTTGTGGTCCGGAGCAGGGTTAAGTGCGTGTGTGTGTGTGCACAATATGTGTGTGTGTGTCTGTGAAAAGAGCAGAGTGAGAAGCTAGGAGATCTCCTCAACTGTTTTTGGAGTTTTTGCTCAATAAAATAGTTAGCCGTCTGAATTTTCAAGTCCATCGTCTGTATTTACATTGACCCACTGGCAGCTAAAATCCACGCCTACACTATCGAGCGTGCATGAACTGTGATTACTTTTATATTGCTGATTTCACTCTCTGACTGAAGGCAGTCGACCAATCGCAACAGGCTGTCATTGGTCCAATCAGCGCAGATTAGCTTCGCGCTAAGGAGGGGTTTGGGAACAAATGAATCACTGGACGATTCATACGGGAGTCGCTGGGATAATTAGGTAAAAATAAATGCAGATTATAAGACCACGAAAGTGTTTTTTTGACCTTGCATGCATATTAAACTGTTGTTGGAGACCCTTACAACCAAGATATGACCCTATTTCATGTATAATATGGGCTCTTTAATACTCAATGTATAGGGCTTTAAGTTTCTGTCTTTCCTCCCTAAGTGCACAAATGATTTAGGAGAAGCAAGATAGAGCAGATATTTCAGTGTCAATGAGATTATTCTGTAGGTTATCTGTAAACATATCTGTGCATTACAGACAGAACTGCTTATACACAGAGAAGCAGCAAAGACACATTGATGAATGTGAATTGAGTACTGTAAAAAATCTAGTTCCATATTAACAATAATATATATAACTGAGAAGTATATTCTTTGTTTCAGAAATGTCATTTCATCCAAAACTCTAGCAGCCCAGGTGTGAGAGACATTTAACCAGATCCCAAATTAATGCAATTGCTAAGGGCAGGGTACCAACGACTGTGCTTTGTCTCCATGTAAGTCTGAACAACACTATCAGGCTGAATTAACATTAGTTAAGTCGACTGTTTCGCTGATTAGGGTGCCTGGATAAGTTCTTTCAACTATAATTCACATTTACATGCACTCCACCTTAACGCTGCCCATCTAAAACATGTACAATACATGTACAACACTGCTCAAGTCAGATTCTTGTAGACGTCTTTGAAGATGCTGTTTAATTCACATTCTTAATAAAGAATTCAGCTTGACACGAGTCTCCGGGTTTGGGTTCTGAAATTTCCTACAGTACAAAACAGTTTTAGAGTCATTAAAGCAACATCGTGTAAGGTTTTTCCTTATAGCTCCCCCATGTGGTGGAAAAGTGCAAATGTCTGTGATCCTGTCACTGTACAAGCATCCCCTTGGCCAGCGCAATGCACAAGAATTGAATAGCATTAAGCTGATGGAACTGGCAAATGCTGAAATCCTAGTTTGGAAGCCATGTCCCACTGACCAGGTAAAGTAGCCTGTGTTACACATAATGCTCTAATAGCCTATTCATCTGGCAGTGTTGTATGTTTGCGAGGCAGTAAAGTAACAGAGCCTCTTTATTTGGATAACCGTTTAGACGTGACTGAGCATAAGCTTATCTGATATTCCTTCTTGTTCAAGGTGGTAACTGATCACTCAATCTCTCTCTTTAGCTTGTTTGCTGGCATTGGTTTTGAGACTTGCACATTAGACACATTGTTTCATCATATGGCTAGCTGTTGGCTAACTCTACTTACTGTAGGTCACAAGCAAAATACACGAGGCATCCCTGAAAGCAGATATTCTGAACAAAGACATTCCTATATATGCCTTTGTTTCCACTGACAGGACGTGAAAGGCTGTGTGTAATGACCCGAACACTCAGAGTTGCAAGTGTGGTTTTAGAGAGAAGAAGAATACTCTGGTATCAGCGGCAGTATAGTTCATCCGGTTAAGGGTTGATCTATCACAACAATAATTTTAGAGACATTATTTCAAGATGGAAAACCACACTTTGAAAACCAAACTTTTGAAAATCACACTTTGCAGAGAAAAAAAAGACATGCAAAAGCTGAATCCACCTCACTTTTGTGGCTTAACCAGTCAAATGTGTAAATTGAAAGCAATTAGGAGATATTATTCGTATCTATCTATCTATCTATCTATCTATCTATCTATCTATCTATCTATCTATCTATCTATCTATCTATCTATCTATCTATCTATCTATCTATCTATCTATCGTATCTATCTATCTATCTATCTATCTATCTATCTATCTATCTATCTATCTATCTATCTATCTATCTATCTATCTATCTATCTATCTATCTATCTATCTATCTATCTATCTATTTATCTATCTATCTATCATTTTAAAGTGACAGCCACCTAATGATATACTGTGTCGGCAATATTAAACGTATTAAACAAAGAACAAAAGAAATAAGCATACCATATGCTTAATAAGCTTTAATATGTCAAATTTATTGCATCTATTCAGAATCTTTGTACATCTATACTGTATGTTTGTGCCTATATACAGTACAGTATAAATAGATAATCCGCTCACTGAAAATACATGGCCATATTTCATTTTTTGAATACTTATTTAATGCATTTGACATACAGTAAAGTTTTCATTGTGCATTCTTAGAAATATCAATAGCATTGCACAGCAGTGCTTATAGCACTTATTCATTGTTGCTCTTGGTTGTGTAAATTGCTTCCTTGTCCTCATTTGTAAGTCGCTTTGGATAAAAGCGTCTGCTAAATGACTAAATGTAAATGTAAATTAACTTTTTATTTACTGAACCGAATAGAAAATTGAATCAATAATGGAATAGAGAATTTGTGAACATCTGAATGGACACGCAGCACTACTCACCACACCACCTCTCCCACGTTGGAGGAGATGAGATAACGAATGAACTGCTTCATGTTGTTATAGATAGCTCGTCCCTCTTCCACGGCGGCCACGATGGTGGAGAAGTTATCATCAGAGAGCACCATCTCGGAGGCAGATTTGGCTACTGCTGTGCCCGAGCCCATGGCGATGCCAATTTCAGCCTTCTTTAAGGCAGGGGCGTCATTCACACCATCACCCGTCTAAAAATTAGATTGGAGAAAGAACGGAGTAAGGGTAAGGGCTTAAAAGACAATAATGAGCTGTTCACATGATGCGTTTAACATTTAAATCATCTTTAACCTTTAACTAAATTGCTGAACAATTTAAATTTTAGAATATTGTTCTACAAGCATTTGCTTCTTATCTCATTTCAATTTAAAACTGAACAAATTTTGAAAAAGTACTCAATTACATTTATTTTCATGAAGGTTTTAAACCAAGTCTAAATGCTAAGGATAAAAATGGTCATTCTTAAAAAATATATTCAAGTTATTACTATTGTATTATTTATTCAAAATTTATTATTATTTTATTTATTCAAAGGTTTTGAGCAGTGTGAAAAAACAAAACAAGCAAGAATTCAATAAACATATTTTAAAGACATTTTATTAAAGATTTTCATAACAAATAAATTATTTAATTAATAAAATACTTGAAATGAAGTTAAAAGTTAAAATAATACATTTTTCATTAATATAAAAAGCATGGTAATTTGTTAAATACTTAAAACTTTTGAACATGAATTGAAAAAAATAAATAATAAATAAATAAATGACCATATATAGAAATGTCCAATTCATGTGTATGGTACATTCTGTAAAGCCTATCCGAATGAGACACAATCATTGAAAAGAGTGGAGCTTACTAAACAGCCACTTTAAAGTCCATTTGTTTGAAATTGGAGAAACAATGATCAAAAGGTGAATCGGAAAAAGCTTCTTAAAGGCTCAGGATTAAACATGAGAATGTTTTTGAAAGAGTAATGTCCAGGAAATACCTCAGTTCCCAAATGCCAAACAGATATACAGTATGCAAACAGAAGAGCTGAGGGGCGAACAGAAGAGCACTGACATGCTCTTATAAGTCTCGCAGGTAAAATCTATTTTATATGAGAACATATATGTGAGAGTTTATAGGTGTTTGAGGTGTCTGATTAAACATAACCATCAGAAAATGTACAAACGTTGCTTGAATAATTAATAATTCAGTTCATAATTAATAATAATCATAAATGATGAAGTAAAAATGGAGCAATTCCAAGAGGGTCCTCACAACCAGTGTTGGAGGTAATGCATTAAATGTAGCACGAGTTACAGTACATAATAATATTACTTTTCTAAGTAACGAGTAAAGTAATGCATTGCTTAAAACATTAAGCAATAATATTTGAGTTACTTTTTTGAAAATGTACTGCGCTTTACTTTTTATTTGAATTAATTACCTTTTAAAAAATGAATTGCTATATTAAAACATAGTCACACTGAATCATGCACTGAATAAGAGAACGCGTTTATTATTTTGAATGCATTGATTAAACAAAAGGAAAAGGGGACAGTGATTTTACGTAACTAATAAAAAAAAAGTACAAAGTAGCAAATATAGAGCTTTAAACTTTTATTAATTCAGTATATACGACATGTATAACATGAAGTTCACATATAACATGAAGGGGTCATGAAGTTCTCAGAAAATAACATTATCCTATATAATAATTTTTAATGTGTTGTTTAAGGTAAATGTGTAGGTTATACAGTGTCTTGTGATTGCAGAGCTCATCTATTTAAAAAAAAGGAAAAAGAAAAAACCCTGCAAGTTCTGAAGGAGATCAAGTCTTACTGCCAGGTAAGAAAAAGTAACATAAAAGTACTGTAACTTAAAAGTAACTCAGAAGTAATGTACCATAAAAAGTAATTAAGTAACACAAGTTACTTTTTTAGGGAGTAACTCAATATTTTAATTAATCTTTCCAGAAAATAAAGTATATTATCTAGAACTATTTGATAAAGTATATACTATATATTCAAACTATATTAACAAAGTAACAATCTCTTTTTCATCTTTTTTTCAAGCCATGGTTTAGTATGATTTATTGGTTAGTAGAATGTTCATTCTAATTAATTTTGTTTTTAACATTTTTCAGGAATTTCATTGAAATCAATCACTAAGCACTATATCATCTCACCATTGCTGTGATTTCGTCAAAGGACTGCAAATAGGCCACGATTTTTGACTTGTGCGCAGGTTCCACTCTGGCGAAGCATCTTGCCCTCTTCACTGCCTCTCGCTGGGCTTCTGGAGCGAGATCATCAAACTCTCTGCCAGTGTACGCTCTTCCTTCCACATCTTCATTCTCGCTGAAGATGCCGATGCGTCTGCAGATGGCCACGGCGGTGCCTTTATTGTCTCCGGTGATCATGATGACACGAATACCAGCCTTATTGCACAGCTTTATCGAGCCAATCACTTCTTTCCTGGGCGGATCCAGCATCCCCACACAGCCAACGAAGGTGAGGCTCGACTGCACAGATCACATTTGGCATGTAATACAGAACATATAAACTTGCAAATGAAATGGAATGAGAAAGTATCTGCTCAGTTTTTTCTGTATTGGTTTGGCTCATTTCTTGAAACAGAAATTACATTCTCAAAATAACATAAACAAACCTCCAAACCACTTGGCTGTTGTTCACAACAGAATTCAGTTTCTCATTCACTTCATCAAATTGGAAATGTCTAAGTACATCTTTGCAAACGATTAAGTACAGATAGCCTACATTTAGCACAATTTCCAAGTGAATAGATCTTGTTGATCTAAACTGATTGTTAATTCTCAGTCTAATGGTTGTTCTTTCCAAAATATGTCAGCGTCATTTTTTATTGTATAAATCATCACATGCACAATAGTCTGTTAATTGTCAAAATTAGTCAAGACCTTAATACAATGAATACCATACAGTAGGTGAATCCTTGAAACATTTAAGTACAATTTATTACAGTTATTTATTCTGTTTGCTCTGATATATGGAAGTTACTTTGTGTGTTGTTGATCATTACAATAAAAAAAGGAGTTACCTTTTCCTTGGCGGTATGAGTGCAATGTGTGACTTGTAGGCTACTCTTACCCTAAAATCCCTAATTTCTTTTTTTCAGTTTTATACACAATTGTATTCTGTTCGCTAGACAAATATAGTACAGTAACCATTGTCAATGAAGGACTGGGCTAGGACTGCAATGTAGACATGAGGGATATTTTTGTGGTCATGTGCCATGATGACAAAACATCTAAACATTTTGACTTGCAGTGCTTACACAAAGCTAAATGGACGAAGCATTTTGAGAGCACTGACTGTTTAAATGAGAAGGAAATTTAGTTTTGAGTGATCTGTTTTGGGAAAGGTATGAGCTTTTGCAAGTGAGCTATAGTGTTGAGCTAAACTGTGACACTGTTTTGCCAAAGGATCTTAGAATTTTAAGAATGAAATTTTAGTTTCAAGAAATGAGTCAAACCAATGGAGAAAAACTGTAATATAAAACTGTTAAAAGAAGATAAAAAATATGAATAACACTAAACTGCAAAACAAGACCAGAAGATTGAAAGGTGCTTTCAAATAGATAATTAACATTACCATCAGAATGCATGTACAAATGTTGCGTCAATACTTCATTATTTAGTTCATAATTAATAAGAATTACGATCAACTGAATAAAAACAGCAATTCTAAGAGGGTCTGGGTTAGGATTGCACAATATTGGAAAAATCTATCATTGCAATATGTTTTTAGTATAGTATGTTGCGTATATTGCTATTTGAATACTATTTCACTATATGAGTTGAATAACTATTTGGAAATAATTGATAATTTTAGATTGATTGGGATAATTCTGTAGGAGAGTGCATAAAATATAATAAACAATCCACAAGCATAGATAAATTTAATTTAAAAAAAAGATACAAATAAACATAACAGCCACGTTTTATTGTTTTCCAAGGAGTCAAATTGTATTCAGGTATACAGTGATTGAATAGTCAAATGTAAAATAATACTGCATAGTCTTCATTTTATAAACAATTCAATAAAATTAATTTATTATATTAATTTATCAGAGTAACAAACGGTAGAATTTCATATACCAGACTGCTTTTTAAACCCTCATAAAGTCACATGCCTCGAAAAACACATGCAAAATTATCAATTATAATTCAGACTCCACATTGGATATTCTTGCGATGTGACTATTGTGAGTGATCACATTGCAATATTAATGCTGAAAGGATATATTGTGCAGCCCTAGTCTGGGACCTAAAATGTAGGGGTATGTACATCCTGCTTTAAAAGCTGTAAAAGACATTTCTTATCTATTTAACGAATTATTATTAGTTGCATTAATAAATAATAATAAACATTACTAATAGTAGTTACTATAATTAACTAAACAGTCAGACCTGAATTAAATCATTTGAAAAATTTAATTAGCTTTAATAATTAAATTATTAAAAATACAAAGAATTAAAAATAATTGTAAAAGTGTAAATTGTCGATAGAATTTTAATTTCTTTTGAAACTATATTGTTCTTGTTAAAATAGACGTGTGCTGGACTTCAGTAATAAAATATACTGCGCTAATGAGTGAATATGCAAGATATTGGTATTGTATGCAATATGACATGCACAAGTAACTGATTGAAAATGTAGCGCATTTCTTTGGTTGTTTGTGTTGTGACATAATGCAGCCCGTTTCTGTTGTTTGTTTTATGAGAATTTGCAACACGTGTGCTGTCAGTCAAACTGATCAAGATCGTTTTTTTATTTGCTTGTGTTTTATGTAATTAAATCTGTTTTCTTAGATTGCAGTGTGTTAAGCTCTCTTGGCCACCGTAAAAATCCCATTTAAAAAAAAATAAAAAATTGATTGAAATTACTATTTATAGGCCCATAATTTGTTAACACTGTAGAATAAGGCTCCATTTGTTAACATTAATTAATAAACTCATGAAAAAAAACAAAACTACAAAACCATTTATTAATCTAAGGTGACATTAATTTCTTAGTAACTCATTAAAATAATGTCATACTGTATCTGTCTTATTAAATGAAGCTAATAAAAAAATACAAGTATCTCTTATTTCTTTTACTAACATTGACAGTAACTGTAATAAATGTGTCTATTTCACAGTTGACTTTGTAGCACATTTACTAATGACACCTTACTGTAAAGTGTTTCCTTTGCTATTTACTGTAACTTAAAAAAAAAAAAAACATTTGTTTATGTCTGATATAATGTTGTTAATATAATAAAGCAATACACAAAAGCCTTTGTAGGCATGTTTAAGTAACCTTTTTGCAGCTTACAGTAGGTCAATATTGTGATAATACCATAGACTGTAAAAACGCTTAAATAAAAAAAAAAGTTAAGGCTAGTATGAAAGGTTTCCTTGTTTTATACTTCTTTAAAAATACTTTATGCTTTGATACTTTTTTCTGTCTAACACAAAGTCATCTGAAGTGTTGCTTAAGCTTCCAAAAGCTATTTTGGGTCCCTGCATATTAAATGATAAATAACATATATAATTCATCCAAAGTTTATATAAACCTTTGTGGACAGCAGTCAAGTAAACAGATAACATCTAATATTTCAACACAACTTTCAAACTCTCTCACCTCATACTCTGCGAACTTGCCAGCATTCTCCAGGTCCATTTTATCGACAGCAGGAGGAGAGTCTCGGGTGGCCAAAGCCAAGCAACGCAGTGTGTCTCTGCCCGTCCCCCAGTCTCTAATGGTGCTCATCAGCTCCTCCTTCACCGCCATCGTCAACGGGAAGCGCTCTTTACCAACACGCACAAACTGACAGCGGTCAATCACGCCCTCTGGAGCTCCCTGCACACACCGCAGCATGTGTGATGAACACAGTTTACTGAGGCTATTACTTACACCTGTTTGTGGATGTGGGTTAAAGTCCCTAATACCTTGACAAACATCTTGCTCTGAGAGTTTGTGCCATTGGGAGTGCAGTACACAGACATCGATTTCCTGTCTCTTGAAAACTCCAGCGTGAACTTTTTCTGCATTAGTTGTCTGATAATCTGGGGGGAAGAAAAAAGAGAGAGAAAGAAAGAGAGTGAGAAAGATTATGTTACATTTTAGGTGGAAATTCCACAATGGTCAAAACAACAGTAAGATACAGTACATACTGTAATTAATCATTAATATTATTAATATTTTATTGTTATTCTTTGCATAAAGTTCTTTGTATAAAGCTTGTATACAGACCTATTCTTGTCTTTTTAAATATAACTGTTTTATTATTAAACAATGTAATGGAAAATGCTTTGGCAATACTGTGCATGTCATGCCAAATAAAACTTTGAGAGAGAGGGAGAGCGAATGATCAAACAAAAGTCAAACACTGCTGCTATAAATGTGTGGGTTCGAGCTGTTTGCTGAATATAAATGAATTGCAGTTTATAGTGAGCATTCAAACCAAGGTGGTTGGAAAAACAGTGCACAAGATCTTAAACACAGTACAATTACTGAAAACTTCTATGCAATAGTTCACTTGTCTTCTTTTTAGCCTATAAAGTCACTATAAAATCAAAACTGACACCATTTGTTATTGATGCTACAGTATATTCTTGTGGAGAAATATTTGCCCATTTGAATTCCTTCTCCGATGATGGCTTGACTTTTCAACTACTCTTTTCCAACTTTCTCTGCTAGTTAAATTGGTAGGAACTTTAATTTAGTACCATGTATCAAGACTTTAATCAATTTGTTAGTCCTTTGGACAACTCACCACAAGGTCAAATACAAGACACCCCTTTCATTTTTAAGAAAAAAAAACTTTAACATTTATTAATAATAAAAAACACATCACTCACAATAAGTTTTGAGGTCAGTAGATTTTTTTGAAAGATTTTAAAAGGCAGCATTCACCTGATAGAATTACAGTAAAACAGTAATATTACAAAATGTATATCAGTAAAGTTTGATTTTCAACAGCTATTATAGAAATTATTTAAATACCCTGACTTGCTGCTCAAGAGTTTGTTTTATTATTACTATTGAAAATGGTTGTGGTGCTTCATATTTTGAATATAAGGTTCAAAATACGGATTTTTTAAAATTATTTTCAAACAAAAAAAAGATTTAATTATTTTGAAATTATATTAAAATAATTTCCTTTATAACATTATATATAATTTTACTGTTGTGTTGACCAGTTTATAGTGTCCTTGCTGAATATTAAGATCTAGTACTCTGAGTATGCATTAATAAAAAATATATAATACAAATATTAAAATAATTATTATAACTTTTAATAGTTTTTTGTATATATCCTCATTTTTTAAATATTTGTTGGATGGAATCCATACCACACCTCAACCTTTTCCGATTTTGAATTGAATAAAAATCCTGATATGCAAAACATTTAGTGATGTAAGAGCATGATTTTGCCACTAGGTGGAAACCCCCTCCTGCACATGAGAAGTATTTAAACTGCCATCCCTGCAGTCCATCAGTGCAGCTCTGTCTGTGCTGTTCTTTTACACTTAGATCAGATGATGTACTCAGTCACTCTTCATATGTTTAAATAAGGTGTACGCGTGAGGAAAGAAAAAAAAAAACTCCAAGTTTTTCAGTCAAATTCCCTGATCCTGCAAGGATATCACTCTTCAGCAGGGTTCGCCATCTCTCACACACACACATACACACACACACACACACACACACACACACACACACACACACACACACACACACACACACACACACACACACACACACACACACACACGTCCTGAAAAAAAAAAACACCCCAGAACCTTCTTCCATCCATTCACATGCCTATGCACCTATCTGTCATCTTTGAAAGCTTGCCACCAGTGGCTATTGACAGAAATGCCTCTCTTCCGTTTTCGTAGGCCAGTAAAGTTTTGGACTGGAGTGGAAAGTTTAGCTAACCTCTTCATAAACTCCCCCGGTTATCTAAATATTATGCTTTGCCTCTGGGAGTCTGTGTCACACAAGTTTCTTTTTTGGAAAGAAGAAGCATTTAGGGGTCAGCAGAAGAAAGAGAACGATGCTGGTCATTCACTCTTCCAGGGAAAAATGTTTTCCCAAAGGGAAAAAGCCCACTGTTCCCAGTCTCCCTCATGCAGCAGTGTGGGACGTGTGACTGCTTTCTATAAACATCTGCAAGTGTGCGGAATCTTTAAGCCCTTTTCTCAGTCCTTTTTTAAAACATCAACCTGGAATTTAATAATGACGATAGTCATAACATAAATTAATATATCAAATTATACAGCAGCTTTTCCTATTTGATAATCACTCTTTATGTACTCTGAACGTAAAAAGTTATTTTAAAACTTTTTTATTTACAGCAGTGTCAGTCGGAAGTTGGTAGGTACAAATTTGTATTAATTATTCATTGTAATATAGTGAGAACTGGTCAGCTTTTTAGAGACCAGGTATCTGGCTGACCAATCAGGTTTAATTCACCCCTTCCTATGTGCTTTCCCCAGCTGTGTGTTTGTTAGATAATGTACGCACATGTGCATTTGATAAAACACTAATCAACAAATTATTAACAGTAGTAATAAATAATAATAAACAACTGTATAGATTGCAAATATCCATAATTAAAATGTATTGCTTTAATAGCTGTTACCTGACATTAACTGTAATTTTAAATGATAAAGCACAAATCTGAAATAGTCTATATTGAATTATTTCAAAGGCCGGTAATGTCTCAGGACAGTAATGACAGATCTTAATAGAAAAGCACATTGGTTACTTGTGGTTTTTATACTTTAAGAAGGGGATTTTCAAAATATAGTCAGTGGTGCGTGTCTATATATATATATATATATATATATATATATATATATATATATATATATATAGACAGAGAGAGAGAGAGAGAGAGAAAGAGAGAGAGAGAGAGAGAGAGAGAGAGAGAAAGAGAGATAGCTCTGCACCGCTGTATTGATTATGCATGTTATAAGTAAAATAAAATATAAAATAAAAAATATATATATATATATATATATATATATATATATATATATATATATATATATATATATATGAAGGGACTGTCTAATGGAGAAATAGCACATAATGAGCAGACAAGACAACCAGTGTAAAAGGAATTTCAATAACCAATTTCCAATAAATAAAAAGCAGAAAAAAGTCATTAATTACAAATATTAATTATAAGTACAAGTAAATACAATAGTATTTTAGTAAACGTGCAACAAGAAGTCAACAAAACCCTCAGTTAATAAAATGAATTAATTCACCATTCAAAGAAACTGAAGAAAAAGAGTTAAGAAATCCATTAATCTGCTTGTTTTTTTATTTAATTTTTTTTTAAGTTAAGCAATGATAAACTAAACTAAAACATCAAAAATATGATTAGTTACTGTAGTATTGTATTAGTAGCAGTAGTAAAATAACTCCCTTTTTTTGCGAAAAAAAAAAAACACACAAAAAAAAACACTTTGTCTAAAGCCTCAACTATACCTCTCTCTATATATATCTATCATTTCTCATCACTTTCACCAGCAGTTATGTGCTCTTTTATTGCAGTCGGTCTCATATCCTCCTGCACCCTGTGGCTCTTTCTTACCAAGTTGCAAGCTGCAGCTCTGTCCACTTTACTGAGTCCAGATAGGTCTGTTTTAAACACGTTCATCTTCTCCACCAGCGTGGTGAGTGCGGTTTCCGTGGCTTCTCCCACTTTCTCATACACTCCTTTGGCCTGTGGTACAGAATAAGAACATAAGTGTGTAAACACAAAATATACAGTACTGGGGCCTGTTTCAGAAAGCAGGTTAAGTTAAAACTCAGAGTAGTTTAACCCTGAAATGATAGAGACTCTGGGTTTTCCGTTTCAAAATGGCAGGTTTGTTAAACTCGAGAAAGCAGGGTAAGTCAAGCCTGTTTCTAAAAGAGAGTTAACTTTAACTCAGAGTCAGTTGCCGTGGTAACTTACTCTGTGAAACTAACCTGGTCCGGAGCAGGTTTTATTCCCTAAACTCTGAGTTTCTGTCGGTCTCCTCCCTTTTTAAAGATTAAGCGTATTTCTCGCATTAGCCTTATTTCCACACACCTATTTTAGAGCTCATTTTGGAGATGTGCATAAAAAAGATTGATGGAAACGTCATGATTCACATAACTTTTGAAAATACGCATAATATAACATGTGCATAACTGAGTAGGTTAAACTTTTATTTGATAAGAAAAGATGCGCATAAACTACGAAGTGCACTTAACAAATTACAGTATGTACATTAAAAAAGCTTTGTTAGAGATGATGATGAAAATGTGTGTGAATGTACAAACCAGCAGACTGAGCACACTGTAGAACATCTTAAATGTTGTTTTAGTCATTCTAAAATGCATTTACTGTTTCAGTATTAGTGTATATTATTAATTACCTCCGAGCGTCAGGAGCGTGTCTCCGCGTCTGGCTTCAAACGCCCCTACGTGTTTATTGTCTGTCAATTCTGACTGAGGCTCAGGACAGGTACATTAATTAAAAAAAAATCATTGATGCAGCTTCTTCTACCGCAGTGATTCTGTTTTTACTGTTGATTTTTGGCGCAAGTTAATCAGGAAGTGACGATTGTGTTCTCTTCGACTCTTTGGATGCTTTATTTTTAGGCGTTATTCCAGTTTTGCACAAATTTATGTAATAGCCTATTTTGATGGAATCACAGCTATTGCCTACATTTTTGTCACACACAGAACAAAGTCACGTACGAGGCTTGTCCTTTTTTCATAAATAATTAGCTTAACCTTCGACATGCACTGTTACTAGATTAATGGGATTATTATTCTGTCTAAATTATTTTATTACTGCTTACCTTCTTAATGTTATATCAACCTCTATCACTTGATCAATAAAAAGGCAAACACATAACAAGTGCACTGTTAAATCTATTAAAACTGATAAAAGTGTATAAAAGTTTAGAAAAAAAAAGTATAAACATCACACATTACATTACTTATTTTATTATACTTAAATATTTAAATACTTCAAAAGTGAAATTAGGCATTAACTTGAGCAGCTGTTTTCCCACGCTAACTGTCTCTTCCTCACTAATGGTTGCTTCTTTTCAAATATATACGCTCAAATTTGCTATAACTTTGCATGAGCACATCAAGTTCAGCTGGAGAAAGAAATGCTGATCTCTTTTTTTAAGATGTTGCCATAGTCACTCGTAATGTCTGCACTCCATTGATAATGCCTTTTTATAGTCACGGTGCGCGCGCCTAACTCTGAGTTGGTCTACTCAAAGTTGATTGACCCAACTCAGATCAGCTGTTCTGAAACCGAAAACTCAGAGTTTTTTATCTCTCGGTAAATCAACTCAGAGTTCAAGTTTAAACTCCGAGTTGTTTGAACCTCCTTACTGAAACAGGCCCCTGGTATACTCATTTCAAACACAAGCCTTGAGTCAAGCACCCACTTTTGAAATGATAGTTGCTTTGCACTTTAAATGTCAAACGAAAGCAATAAAGCAAATAAGCAAGTAAAAAGCAATGCAACCTCATACTGTATAACTCTGTAAAACTGCAGCAACAATCAAACTGAAATATTTTTACATGAGGGTTCCTGAAATTAGGGGTCAGTCAATTTGGTCACACTTTATTTTGATGGTCTGTTTGTTGAATTTAAGTTACATTGCAACTAATTGTCATTAGATTATAAGTAGACGGTTGAGTTAGTGTAAGTTGACATGTACTTGCAAAGTTTCTTATAGTCAGTTAAATATCTGTTGAAGGAGCAGTATCAGCAGATATTGAACAGGCAGTCTACTAATACTCAAATGTTTTTAACATCCAAATTGTTACATTTTGAAACATCAAAAGTGTTACCGTCAATTTTCATGTCATTTTGAATAGTTTTGATGACTGAAAGAGGATTTTAAAAAGGAAAAAGTTGCATGTCAAGATTTTGATAGTTAGGTAAACAGTTAATAAATTGCATATGTTTGATGAAAATAAATGAGGAAAATCCATGTACATTAATGCTCAGATAATGCTCACTAAGGCTTTATTTAATTGACAAAATAGACATACATATGTAAAAACAGTCATCTAAAATAATAATTTCCATTATTTCTTTTAATTATTATTAATATTTTATAAAATAAATATTTTTCCTGCAAAACTGAATTGTCGACATCATTACTAAAGTTTCAATTCCACATGATCCTTCAAATGTCATTTTGATTTGCTGTTTGGTTCATAATAAACATTTATTATTATTTGATTTGGTTTTCAGACTACATGATTAATAAAATGTTAAATAGGTCAAGATACAAATTTATGTAACATGTTTATATTTTCACTTGTGCAAAATTAAATCTGAATTGGAAAAAAAAGACATCAAACTTTTAATGATCATTATTTGTTAATGCAAATCATTTCAAAGTTCAAAGATTTTAATTTAGTTTAATTGTAAGTACCAGTCTTTAGAATTTACAGATTTCACTTATTAAAGTTTGTAATGCACCAACGAAACCAAAAACATAAAGTGATTTAATTTGTGGAACATTTTAATTTGATGAAATAATCAAGGCAGCACAGTGGCACAGTTGGTAGCACAATCGGCTCACAGCAAGAAGGTCACTGGTTCGAGCCCTGGCTGGGTCAGTTGGCATTTCTGTGTGTAGTTTGCATGTTCTTCCCGCGTTCCTGTGGGTTTCCACCAGGTGCTCTGGTTTCCCCCACAGTCCAAAAACATGTGGTATAGGTGAATTGGGTAGGCACAATTTTCTGTAGTGTGTGTGAATAAGTTTTGTGTGAAAGTTTCCCAGTGGTGGGTTGCAGCTGGAAGGGTATTGGCTGCGTAAAACATGTGCAGGGTAAGCTAGTGGTTCATTTCCGCTGTGGCGACCCCAGATTAAAAAAAGGGACTAAGACAAAAAGAAAATGATTGAATAATATAATAAAAAAAAAACTTTCTTTTTTTTTTTTTATACCAGTAAATATTTTAGCATGCACAATAAATATCCAAACTGATATTTGCTATAGAATTGGTTTACAGCTATTTACTGTAGATAACGTTTGGTAAAGATATTGTAAAAACAGTGAAAGCATTAATTAACTACTTAATGAAATCTTGTAATTTATTAGTTACACTATTTATTCAATAAATATTTATGAACTTATGTTTATGATTAGATCCTTTTAGCTAAGTTCAATCAATTAACAAAAACAACTTATTAAAGAATGTGTTTAAAAAAATGTAAAAAATTTTGAACTATTTTCATTGTTGGTTTATATTCATTAGTGTGGTTAAACAATGTTAATAAATGAAGCTTTATTATAGCCTGTTAGTGGTTTATTTTTAATTTTCATGACTTTCAAAACCATCTATCTCTCACAGTTTATTCAAGTCTCTAAAGTTCACAGTTCACTTCATGACTCTCTCTTTAGAAATATTTGCATTATTCCAGGAAGGAGTCTGCTGTGGTAGAGGAACATGACATTTGATCAGATAGTGAACCATTTATCATATTTATCAAAACATGGCCGGAATACACTGAGAGGACAACTGTGTTCAAACACCTCGCTAGTTACAACAACCAGTGCCATTTATTATTACTCTAGCGATGACCTTAAACTCTTCAACATTAGATCAGCGCTTCCTTCAACAACAAAAACACGTTTTAAAAATCTCCAGCTTGTCTTAACTTGCGGCTGTCCTTTACCCAACCTGACAACCACAGAGTATAAATGATATTACGTAACGCTGTAAACACGATACCATGGCAATGGCACAGAGGTGAGAAATGCAAGGCAGAGGTACAAAACAAGCAAATTAATAAGCTGTCGTTCAGCAGAGTGAACACTTCTAAGAGCAGAACAGGACTTGAAAATACCGAATGAGGCACATTGTTGAAACCAGAAAGGTAAATATTGTAAGGAGAAGATTCAAGCACACGTTACTGACCTCATTATAGTCCAGCGAGGAGTCGTTGCACAGGGAGCAAATAGTAGCCAGTTCCACCAGGCCATCATAATCTCCACACTGCACCTGCTTGTCAGCTTTCAGCCTGAGCGAGACACAGTCAATGCAAGATCAAGTGATGGAAATACAAAGTTAGTATCCAGGATTTTGGATCGAACTGAGCAGATATTTTGGGAAGGATGAGAGTGTGTGTGTTTGTGTACTCTTACACTTCTCCCTCTGGAGCGTATGTTGAGCCGCTGATGGTGAACTCGTGCAGGGAGCAGCTGCTGTCATCAGCTTTATTGACCACAAACATCTAGAGGAGACACCAGAGAGAGGAGATGCACTTCAGGAGTCGCTCTTCTCTTGGACAATCAATCTACTGTATTTGACTTTTTTCAACCCGTTGTTCATGATGATTAAAAAATGGATCTCATATCTAAATTATTTTAAGGAGACTACACTCGTAATATCAAGATGATTCAATATTTTGTGTTATTTGAACATAAATTGAGGTTGAATAAGGATGATCCACTGACCAGAAAAGTCACCAGCCTTTTTGGGACCACTTATGCATTTGTTTGTTTGTTTTATTTTAAACAAAGATAAAATAGTTTGGGTGAAAGTTTTGTCAATTCATTTTTGAAACTTGTTCAAAGTGTTCAAAGTGATCAATGGCTTGTAGGGAGTAATATTTTAAAAAATGTTTATGTAAAGTAAATAGTAATTTGTTAAATAAATTAAATGCTTTTAATATATATTTTTTAAATATATTTTTATCCTTTGATGGTGGAGTTGAATTTTAAGCAGCCATTACTTCAAACAAAAGTTTAGTGTTAATAATATATTGATAACAATGATAACAATAAAGATAATTCTAATAATAATGATGATTTTGATGATAATATTATTAATAATAATAATGAGGATGGTGATGATTATAATAATAATAATAATGATAATAATAATAATCATAATATATATGACAATAATTATAATAATGATAATAATAATAATGATAGTAATGATAACAATAATATGATAATAATAATAATGATAATGATTATAATAACCATGATAATAATAATAAAGATGATAATAATAACAATAGAACTAATAATAATAATGATGATGATGATATTGATGATAATAAAATAATAATAATGATTATGATTATAATAATAATGATAATAATACTGATGATAATGATTATAATAATAATGATAATACTACTACTGTACTACTACTACTACTAATAATAATAATAATAATAATAATAATAATATAAATAATAATAACAATATTAATATTGATGATAATAATAATAATGTTCAAAGTGGTTTCTACTATCAAACAGACTGACTGAAAATAATATTAAAGCTAGAAACAAAATAATATACTGTAGATATTTTTCCTTAATTTCCATTTAATTTGCAGGCCATAAGTTTCCCAATTAAAAGTGGCTATTGCAGTATAAGTTGGAAAAA